>NW_027585563.1:0-1684 GCF_028453695.1 Augochlora pura
TCCGGGATCAAGTGATGCATTATCTGCGTGGAAGTTTTACCCTTCCATCGTAGGCAGCGCATACACTGATGGATCACCGCTTTCGCTGCATTTCGGCAGCCGAGGATCCAGAATTGCTGTCTTACAGTGTGTATAGTCAACTGTAAGCCCCTGTTTCCGCGTACACCCGTTAAGATCGTAATGACGCGGTTCCCAATGACTTTTTCAAGTCAGCGGGATATTAAATAAATGATTTGTTTTTAATGAAACGAAGACTAAACTCTTTATTGAAAATAACACTTAAAGATAACGGTTATTGTAACTTTCTAAGTTGTATACTGTGTAGGCGTTGATAAAATGTTTGTTGTGTACAATGGCGTGAGAATGAAGAATGTTGCTAATCACAAGTTTTGCATCCATTTTATACGGAGAGAAAAGCTCGCCCGCGGATTGGGTACTGGTGAGGTGGAGAGGGAAGTCAGAGGGCCCGCACCTTGGCGATGACGTAGGCCTCGAAAACCCAAGCGAGTGACCGGCGCGGCCCATCTGGCGACCCTACCATAAACTGGGAAAACTAATTTTGACGAATGGCTTTATGATCGACAGTACTAATTTAATTTAGCGATGTAAATGAGGTACTAAAATGCTTGTCTTCTAAATTGGAGAAATTGGATTTTAAAAGAGAAATGAAGAAAGGTGAAATTCCTTGTAGGACGGAACGCTGCATGTTTTGAAATTTGCGCGTAGCAGGCAATAAACCCGGAAAAGTGGCTCGACTTAAAGACAAATCTATGAATGCGATAATGGTTTAACATTTGGATGCAGCTGTAGGTTATAATGAAATAAACAGATAAAACTTTAGTAAAGTAATGGCTTTTCGGAGAACTGCCTGCTACGGATGGTTTTATATACAATGTAAACTGCTGGGTCGCGCGCCTGATTCCGCAATTCCTTATAAGCGGAACAACCCCCGTGCAACGTTTTCTCGTGGCACTGCCGAATTATCAACGTGGACACGTGATGCTTCAGCAATATTATGGGGTGTTTCGTCTCCCATTCCAGCACCGCATTGTCTAGCCTACCACCCACTCTCATGACGTTATTCCCGTCGAGAAATGGTTTAAGGTTTTTAAGGTTATACTTCGCAGGAATTTCTCGTTTGTCTTTCAGACACCGATACTCTTCTGCGAAATGCTTGCGCTGGAGAAAACCAGCAATACGGAGTGTTGCGTCTCGCAACTCCATGGTTACAATAACACTGTCACTTCGCGACAGCGTGTTATCTACCGTACCTTTCCGGAATCGGAGACCATAGGCTATGACACGAAGGAGTTTTTTCCCATTTCGAGAATCGGAGTAACGCTTTCCATTCTTTATTCTGAGTTGCAACGTGACTATGCGTAGTCCGTTTGCCCTCTTAGGTCTCGAGGGAGGATGTCCTTACCGGCCAATTTATATCTACCTTCTCTAGCCATTTGGGTCCGGTCGTCCAAAGATTCAACCGGAGCAGTTCCTCAGCGTCCACTTCACGCGAGTTTAAATCCGCGGGATTGGAGCTGGTAGGAACATGTCGCCATTCCTCATTCGGAAGAAGAGTCTGAATTTTCGACACTCGATTGGCGATTACTACTTTCCAAGTAGATGCGTGTTTTTTCAGTCACTAGAGTACAACTGTGGAATCTGACCAACAGACCACACGTTCAAT
>NW_027585564.1:0-1684 GCF_028453695.1 Augochlora pura
TCCCTTCGTGTCGTCGTTCTGTGTCAATTTCCGAATGGTAATTTGTCTCTTCCGTATGGTCACTTCCATCTGCCTGGTCAAATCCTTACCGATCAGCATTGAGTGTCGCATGGCCCGATTCGGAACTGTACACACTTCAGCTTCGTAAGGTTCACCGTCAATCATCACTGTGGTCCGGAACACACCAAGAGGCTCCACCAATGCGTTTCCAAAATCCTGAAACTTTCCCAAACAAGGTCGTAACGTCGGTCGCCCCACTCTTTCATACTCGCTTTGCCGAATCATCGTCTGGTATGTGCCAGTGTCGATCATCGCTGGAATTGTAACGCCATTGAGTTCAACAATGATTTCATCATCGGTCGCCTCAATTCGTCTCACCACATTTACCGTCATGTCCTTTCTATTAGTCGACTTCTTCACACTTCGCCGCGATGTGGCCGAACTTGTCACACCGGAAACACTTCAGACCTTTGTCCCTATCTGGACACTCACGTGCGACATGTGTGGCCGCTCCGCATCCAAAGCAACGTGTAGTCTTCTCGTGTTTCTGCTTTACTCCTTTCTCACCCATGGATTGCTTTGTTCTACCTTTCGTCGACTCACCTCGTTGTTTTCTATTTCCTTTTTCCTTCATTAGATCGTACTTCTCTAAATTCTTCCTTAATTCCGTAAGCGTCGACGCGCTGTACAGAATTGCCTTGTTGCTTTCGTCGTCCACTATACCGTCGATAATATACTGGATCAAGGCTTCTTCTTCTATCGAACCTTGGTCTGCTATTGCCCCCATCACGTACACATATTATCGAGGCGTTTTGTTTAGTAAGCGCTTTCGTCTAACAAACTGTGCATGAACTATCGCACTGTTCACTTTCGACTCAAATTCGCACACCAGTCGCTTTTTGAGTTGTCGCCACGATGATATACCCCGTTGCAACGCCACGTATTGCTTTGCCGATCCTCGCAAGAGCTTCTTCGCATAGATCAACTGCTGCAGATCATTCCATTCGAGAAGTGCGCTCGTCTCTTCAAACTCTTCTATCCACTTCTGTACGGTCAGCTTATCGTCGCCTGAAAAGTGCGACACACTTCTTTCAACGTCTTTAATTGTAAATAGATTTGCATGTCCTAGCGATCTCCTACATCTGCTTCGAGGTTGCACTCTTCGTTGTTCAGTCCTCGAACACACACTAACGCCGTCGTCGTCACTCTCGCCTCATGACGTCAGGTCGAGTTTCCCTGCTTCGTCTTCAGTGTCGTCATTTTCGTCTTTACCATCGGCGTCGTCTTGATCGTCATTTTCATCGATATTGATGGATTTGTCCTTACCGATGTCTTCTTCGTATCGTCTTAGTCGTCTTTCTAGATCGGCTTTCTTACCATCCGTCGGTAAGTGTAGATGTTGCAGCCTTTCTCTTAGCGTGTCAACTGTTTTTTTTGTTGGTGTCGAGCACGCCATAGCTGCCCGTTTTTTCACTGCACCTTTACTCTTTAATTGGGATCCACCCTGTGCTTTCTGCGATCCATCCTGCCGCCGTTCCGGCCGCCACGTTGTCCTTTTCGCCGCTCTCCTTTGTTTCGTTACTGACTGACCGTTCGACCACCATCTTGCTTGTCGAAAGCTCCTACGGATCGTCTTCGTCTGGCTTAAAACCCACGCCCGTTCGACTCGTCTTCCGAACTGCGT
>NW_027585565.1:0-1684 GCF_028453695.1 Augochlora pura
TGTAGTCGTCGTAACAATGTCCGTTTTATTGACCAATTATCGTGTTCTATTGCCGATATAAATCAAATGTAGACCCGAATAAGCATAACTTCGCAAACGTTTTCTATCTAACGACATACACACCTTCTTTGGCGTTGCCTTTAATATTTCATATATAGTTAAAAATCTGTTTTCTAATGTCTTTTCTATAAATAAGATAAGTAACTTAATATGTATAATGAATAAATATGGTCTAAAGCATATCGTGTTAGGTATCATTTGAATTGTAAGACTTTGAGCAATATATTAAAAATTTTCGTGTACAAAAATGTATTCATAATAATGTATGACGCTACTGACCACTGCCTTTTCAGATAGTTTCGTTCGCTCCGAACTTCTCTCTCTCTCTCTCTCTCTCTCTCTCTTTCTCTCTCATGATCTATCTCTCTTTTACATACACATACTTGTATTTATACATTACATAGTGTATTTATACATACACTACTGTATTTATTTTTCTTCAAAATGTCGTTTATAACTAATACATTAGAAAACGTGAAACAGAATAAAACGAATAGTAAGAAGATTATAATGTGTTGGAACTTGAAGAAAATATGCTAACGAAATTAATGTAAGTACATAGCAAAGTTTATTTTCAATGTATTTCTGGTAATTGTTCAGAGTAACGTGCTTCTCATCAATTTCTTGCTATACCGTATATTTCGAAATGCCGATTGTGAATCTTGAAGGAAAAACTGTAGCTTCTTTTTCGCTTTCTTAGATATAAACGTTTATATTATGTATAGCGTAGATGGCACTTTAGACTTCGAAGATTTTTTAATATGTTTTAGAATCCTCGATTTTGAACAACTTTTACCAGTACGTAGAAGTGCCGCCCGGCCTTAATTTTGAAAATACTATAGTAAGAACCAAATTGGTGTAATCCATAGATCAATGCTGAAAGCTAAGTCCGAGCGATTATTGTATGTATAGGAAAAAGTTTACAATGTCGTATTGTGAAACATACGTAAAAATCATCGAAATCAGTATTGCTTTTCAGAATTTCATCGATATAATTATCGCCAATTGAGTATTGAATCACATGTGTATATGAGTTTTATTTTGTAAGTGCCCATAAAGAGTAGATCCATAATCAAAGATCCAAATCGAGCTATAATCGTTTTAGATTCTTACTACACATATAAAACAATGCAATATTACAAAGACGCAAAAATATATGAATAAGGAGGGTGTTATTCTAAACAATAAACATATTATTTTTTAGTTTGTCTTATTGAAGTTATAATAATTTAATTTTTATTCATAGTAACAATTTAGAGAACTTTGAATCTGGAAAAGTAAAACTGTAGACGTCTATAAAAGGAATTTTTTTAAAATAAATCAAGTAGAATGTATTAAGCGCCAGAGTCAGTTGGATGAAATTCTATTTAGTCATTACAAACAATAAATCTGTATGTTATGAGTGACCTCCAGTAAAAACAAATAGAATGTAAGTTCTAGTTCTGTAAGTTTAAGTAAATTCATTATCGATAATAAAGTTTTCTTTTCCAGCATTTCACTAGTTTGGAAATATCATGATTTCTCTGAAAGGCTGCAAAATTAATGGGTTATACAATGTTCGCACACATTTGGATGAAGTTTTTCGAGACAGGTGGATTGGCCGTCTCGGACCTATCTCGTGCCC
>NW_027585566.1:0-1684 GCF_028453695.1 Augochlora pura
AAAAACAGATTTCGACAGCAAAAAGGAAAGAATCATTGAACGAAGTCGTTTGAGTATATAAAATGGGAAAGAGACACAAACGACTCTGTGGGAATAGTAAATAGCGACACCCACAAGCCTTCGTTAGAGGAGGGTGTAGAGACGGCTTACGTGTAGGAGAATATGCTCCCGTCCGTCCTCTCCTATCTCTGCGTTGGCAAACTCTCTCTCTCTATATACATAGAGAGAAGAGAGAGCGCATACCGAAGAGTTTGGGCCCGCCAGATCACGTTTGTGCATAAACACACGGCCAGACTTCTCTCGTCTCTTCGACGAGAGAAGTAATAAGCCTGTGTGATCTGCGTGTGTAGGCCATCTTCGAGAACGAAAAAAAAAGAACAATGTTTTGAGACTACGTCTTTCTCACAGTCGCAAGACGGGGATGCGAGCGTGGTTCTCACGCTTCCTCAGTCTTCACTGTGCATAGAAAAACACGAGAGGAAGGGCCCGCCGGATCAATTTGCGCATAAACACGCGGCTAGACTTCTAGACTATAGAAGTAAAGAGCCTTTTGATCCGCGTGTGTAGGCCATCTTCGTGGCAAATAAAAAGAGTGTAACTATGACTAGCAAAAGGAGTCGTTTGTGTGAGAAAGGCAAACGACTCCGTGGGACTGACCACCCCACGCCTTCGTTGGAAGAGAGTCCGGCTTACGTGCAGGAGATTATGCTCCCGTCCGTCCTCTCTCTGCGTTGGCAAAAGAAAGACGTTGGAAGAGCTGGGCCCGCCAGATTATCATTTGTGCATAAACACACGGCTAGGCTTTTTTTTCTTAGAAAAGCAATGAGCCTTTGATATTCTGCGTGTGTAGTAGGCCATCTTCGACAAAAAGTTTCAAATCCATTGTTCCGACGCTTCACAGTGATAAGACAGGGATGCGAGCGCGATTTTTCGCGCTTCCTCAGTCTTTGCTGTGTGCTAACGCGTCTTTTTCGAAAGTCCAAAAGATACGAGTAGAACGGGCAACCGTGGAAAACTTACCGTTCGTTCACCACCCATATGGTATCGAGAGGACCGGCTGTGAAGCTCGCTTTAAAGCTGTGCGTTCTGACACCCGACTCTGCCAAGAGCAACATCGCCGTGGCATGAGGTACGGGACGTACGACCGCCGGTAAGAGCCGGCCGTGTGTCTGTCAACACCGAACCGTGGTGTGTGTAACGACGAGAGGAGTGTCTAAATTCTTTGGATCCAGTATCGGGTAGATAATTCGAATCCTTTATATCCCCGTCGTTTTCAAAGAATTTAATTGAATCTTATACGCTCTGTGTCTCTCCTACAAAGGTTTTTTAATGCTCTATTCGCTCGGCCGTCGAACTCTGACGGTGACTGTGCTCGTTCTTATGGACAATATGTCGTCATAGACGACTCCCGAATCTCCTTCGCGCGCTGGTTGGAGCTCTTCGGGTATCGGCTTGCTCCGAAATCTCAGATAAAAATGCTGGACATGAAATTCTAAAATGAGAAAAGATTACCCTGAACGGTGGATCACTTGGCTCGTGGGTCGATGAAGAACGCAGCTAATTGCGCGTCAACGTGTGAACTGCAGGACACATGAACATCGACATTTCGAACGCACATTGCGGTCCACGGATACAATTCCTGGACCACGCCTGGCTGAGGGTCGTTTATATACATAAAAACTGC
>NW_027585567.1:0-1683 GCF_028453695.1 Augochlora pura
AATTCCCATTCGAAGTATTCATTTGCTAATTTGCTATATTCGCAGAATTTATTTGCTACATTATGGTGATAGATTCTCATTCAAAAAATGTATTTATTGCATCATAGGGATTGATTCTTATTCGCAGAATTTATTTGCTATATTATGGGGATAAATTCTCATTCGAAGTGTTCATTTGCTAATTTGCTATATTATCGAGCTATATTCTTAATCAAACGAATTTACTCCAAACATTATTACAATAAAAATATCGGAATCAGTCCGCGACGCTCCAGCTCCCCGAAATCGTTGAAATCGTTGAAATCGTTGAAATCGCCACGCGTCAGTCGAACATTTAATATCAACTTTCACGTCCGAATAAATAATTCGGCGACGCAATCGCGGCCGTTTCACGGCTGTCGACGCGTTAAATTGATAATGTAGACCTCGCCGGACGCACGAGGTATAAATAAATCGGCTCGCTAATAACCCGTGGGAGGCTAGATCCAAGAGGGAAGCGAAGGCATACTCTCGCGCGCGCGCGCGCGTGCGGGCGAGAGAGACTTACGTGATCGATGCCGGTGATCAACGCGGGGATCCAAAGACACGAGCGCGCACCGCTTACCTGAAACAGAAAAGGAAGGTGTCAGAGTCTGGAGATCGGAACACGCGTCTCTCGGTATCTCGCAATTACAGTAACGACGAACGGTGCCGGCGGCGGCGGCAGCCTTCGCGCGCGACGGTGAAAGGGATATCCTCCCACGCGAACGCGATTTAAGATCGGAATCATATTCTAATCTCTAGTCGTTAATATATAGAGATATAACAGCTCGCGAGACGGGAACCGACGTCGAGTTTACGCTTGATATAGGAGGGCAAAGGGTTAACATGTTTAGCGACGCGTTGGTTAAATATGGGTGACGCTAATTTTCTAAGCAATTTCGAAAATTAATTTTCTATTGTAATATATTTGAACCAATTGAATTCCATCTTAAAAATTAATTTTTATTGTAACATATTTAAACCGATTGAATTTGATCTTGAAAATTAATTTTTATTGTAACATATTTGAACAAATTGAATTTGATCTTGAAAATTAATTTTCTATTGTAATATATTTGAACAAATTGAATTTCATCTTGAAAATTAATTTTTATTGTAATATATTTAAACCGATTGAATTTGATCTTGAAAATTAATTTTTATCGTAACATATTTGAACCAATCAAAGACTACTACGTCCAAAGCTAAAGAATTCTAATACCACCACCCCCTATAATAAATATTAACTTTTTAGTTTGGCTTTAATTAACTAAATTAATTAAATTGCTTTAACCCTGTTCGGTTTTGACGGCCGACCGTCGGCGCCGAACGCGTTAAAACACCGCCGTAACATTCTTCTCCGCGATCCTGCACCGCCGAGTTGAAATCTGAACAAAATCGATCGGGTCGTCCAGCGTCCGGACGAGACCCCGGCGCGTCGCGACGCCCGTCGACTCGTGGCGTTAACCCCTTGTACCGTCCGCGATCAAGACTTCAAACTGAATTTATTATTCCGTCCTCCTCTCTCTCTCTCTCTCCCTCCCCCCTCCCCCGGCGTCCACGCGAAATACCATTTTCCCCGGCCCCGTTGTCGATATTCCGCCTTCGGAACGAGCATTCCTTTTTCCGGGTGAACTGTTAATAATAAAACGGGGTGGGGGG
>NW_027585568.1:0-1683 GCF_028453695.1 Augochlora pura
AAACTGTTTGTTTCGATGCAATAACGTTTAAAATTACTTAATCCACAGTCGCGGTAAACTAGAAAAGTAGTAGCTTCATTCTGACAGCAAAAAACATCGACACGTTGGGTTTTCATTTCTTTTGACAATGTTGCAGGCGAGCAAAAAATCTGAGAAAAATTGAGTACACGAGCCGTGATATTACCTTATCAGGGTGTTAGTAGATCGGCTAAACCGTGACTCTAACGGATTGTCGGTACCGAGGGATAGGAGAGCGTGAAAAGGTCTTGAACAAAATCTACTCGAGTTGGTGAAAAAAGCAACCCAGCGATTTATTTGGACGCTTCTACAGGGCGATCTCCTGTGTGCTGTCTCTTCGCTCGCTTCGTCGGGCGCGGTCGGCTGGGACCAGGCGAGGCACGATGCGTGGGTTGCGTCCGGGTTCTGAAAAATAAGAAATATTGGCCGGAGCCACCAACAAAATTAGTAAACGCTGTCAATCAGCTATTTGTTTTCCCAACTCAGCTGGGCAACAGCAAAACGCGTGCTCCAGCGAGAAGGGGGCCACTCAGCCGTGAATCCGTCCTGAGTGAGCCAATTTCGGTCGCACCGATGCTTCCTTGGAAAGCCAAGGAATGCATCCAGTGACGAGCGCGTGGGATCGTACGTGAGTTTCCGATACCACGGTCTCACCCTCTATAGCCCAGGACGGCCGATGTCCCGTCGGTCACGTCCAACTATCAACAAACGGCCGCTCTACGCAGATTCGGAATCGTCCAGCGAATCTGCGGGCAGTCCTGGCTAGAGAGATACATTTCTGCTCGACACTCGTCCACTGGAGGTCGTAAATCTCCAGCAGATCTGTTCCACGAGCGACACGACGTTAAGAATCTCCAATCGAAACTCTCACTCCTATTTTCGAGATGCACGGGTCTCGAGGAGCAACGGGGAGTGGGGGGCCACAGGGATCTGCAGCATCCAGACCTACCCCAAATGATCCCGTTGAGCGAAGTTTAGTACCCGCCGGAGCTCGACCGCTAGAGAAGTGCAGGGCGTGCACCTCCTGCATCTTGCTAGCGAGGTTGACCCTCGGTGTGATCCGCCCAAGAGAAACCGTTCGACGAGGCCAATCAATCGTAGGTCCTCGCCGTACGCCGTATACTACAAACAGAAATGCAAGACAGTCGCTCAAATCGAGCTCAATTGTCTAGCGAGTCAGGAAAAGATTGTTGCGACCCGACCGTTCGACTCGTGCACTGTAACAGTACAGGACGCGCCGAACTCGGAAGATTCGCGTATCACCTGAATGCTCTATTAATGTGCTACAAACTCACAGCTCGAGCACAGCAATAGTGCAGGCCGAGCGGAGGGTGTGGGCTCTAATCTCTCTAATTGTGCTGGAGAAAGCACAGCACAACTAGAGTCGCTTTTCGGTAGAAAACGTGCAAATGTAAAACACATTTGAACTCTTAACCTTTCCGAAAGCTCGAATCTTGTCTGCGTCCAGAAGAAAGCCTCTTGCTTTTTCGTTACACGCAAACGATGGCACACGACAAAACGTTCGATGTGTCTCGTACGAGGTCACAGCACAAAATCTGTATGCTCGACGAGCGGAGGTGCCTTTGAAAAATACTTCGGGCCCCGTCGCGCTTCATCGGCTATACAGTAATGTTTCGATTTCTGTCGCAATTTTTCGGTTCTACT
>NW_027585569.1:0-1683 GCF_028453695.1 Augochlora pura
TTGTTAAAATTTATTTGTAATAAACGAAGTTCTATAATGTTTTTGTTGGAATTGATTGCTGTACGAATACTTTCTACACCCACTGTATGTACATGTAGTCAATTAAGATGCACGAGGTAGAGAGACACACCCGCGCACGAGGTCTATCTCCTCCCAGCAACTACTGCGTATGCCGAGCATGAAATGATCGCGACCTTGAAGAATACTAATCACCCGTCTAACAACATCGTCGTGTCAGTGTTCTTCCGGTAAGATGCTCGTATCAACCGAATTGTCGCCGCGGCTCGTCTAATTGGTGTTTCAATGAAACGAGTCCTAGCGTGCGAAAACCCGTGGTCGGATACTGTTGTGCAAATATCATCTGATTTCGCAATGGCGGCCAATACTGCGAACCGTGAAAGTTTCTGATACCGCTACTGGATGCGAAAGAAATGGCTGCGGGTATCGGTCGACGCCGCGAGCGTCGAAGAAAATACCGAATCGATCGTTGAGTAACATTACAACGCGTTACGTAATTCGAGGATTTTTCGACAACATTTCGTGACTCCGATCTAAAGGCTTCCGAGATCGGAGTTTGAACAGTCTGGCTTTGTTCAAATCAGATCTGGAGACGTTTCATTCGAAATGAATGTTATTTCTCATTCTGTCATTCGAAAATAAAAATATCAATCAATTTAAAATAATAAAGAATTATTTCCTTACTTCTAATTTTAATTATCATAAAAGAAATTCTTTCGAAAATAATATGCAATGAAAAGATTTTATATTAAGAAACCTTTATTTTAACTTTCATTAGGGAAAACTTTCACTTCCTTTAAGAAAAACTTTAATTTTCTTTAAGAATAACTCTTTCGCTAAAAAGAAGGTTTTTGCTTTGGTACATTTAATGTAGGAAGGAAATAAGCGTTCCATTGGTGTGGGAGGTCGGAGAGGGATATCTTTCTTTAGAAAAATTATTTAACATTGTCAAGATCCATCCTTTTATTCTTTAAATATATTAATAAGAATATCGGTAAAAAGACCATGTCCGGAGCTGATAATTAATTTACCATATAGTTTCCATAATGAATTTCATAATTATTTCAAATAGTTATCTGTAATGAAATTCTGTAATATTTACATTGTTCTTCTTGCAATCAGAAATAGTTTCTGTTGACAATTCTGACATATTAAAGGCAATAAAAAGTCCCTTGAATTATAATTATTTAATTAGTGATTTGCAAAACGATTTATACAGACTAAGTTATAATAAAATCCCATTTGAAGATGCTCCGATACTCTTAACAAAAAATATTTAGCGAAAGTGGGACCAAAAATGACCTTTCACATCTCCGATAATACTTTTAAGTAGATTAGAATTTATGTTAACTTAAATTCTCATGACATAAAAAATCTATCCTTAAAAATACAAATAATTATCAATACCAAAACGAAAATAAATATATTAATCCTAAATATAAAATTATAATTAATAAATTTAAATAATTTATTTTAATAATCAAAATACATAAACGTGAACTCAGAGAAAGTATATTTTTTGCCAACTCGGCAGTATGTTTAATAAAAAAGATACAAATTTTATTATCCCGACTAAGAATTGCACATACTAAAATAATTATCCAAAACAGATAAACCTCCTTGTTTAAATATCGCGTTAATTTTCGAAGGGAATTCCTCGAAAGC
>NW_027585570.1:0-1683 GCF_028453695.1 Augochlora pura
CGATCACGCTCGATTTAACCGCGCGGAGATTCGCTTCTTTCTTTCCGGCTGCTTCCGTCGCGATACGCAAAACGAGGATTATTCGGGAAGCGGTTCGTCGCGTGGTTCCAGCTAATTTCCTGGGACCGCCTAACGAGACGCCGGAATGGACGTACACGCGGCGATGATATCTTTATTTACCGGGGAGAGAGAGAGAGAGAGCTATTCTCGCGTTTGCGGCGAGCGCCTTCGATAAGCGCGATAATTAACGGTTTAACGTCGCGAACGACGGTTTTTCGTTTCCGCCCAGCGACGCGTCGACGTGATTGGGTGGTCGTAGTCCAAGGGGGTAAACTATACATAAAGCTTACACACAACACGCTGCAATATAGTACAATATATACCAAATTTGCCAGAAATTAAAAATTCAAATAATTAAATTAATAATTAAATTTCTGTGCTACATTTTATAAGAAATCATTGGAGCTGCGAGGAGAAAAACCAACGTTTCCATGGCACCGCGAATCGCAAGCGTCGCAGCGCGTTCTGAAACGACTGCGACAAAAGTTTGCTTTCCCCGTCGAAGTATCGCGTGCAGCGACGAACGGCGTATGAAACGCGAATAACAGGATCCGGAACGAAATAAGAACACCGGAATCCAGGAGAAAATAAGAATACCAGGATCCGGGAGGAAATAAAAATACGAGGCTCCGGGACGAAAATAAGAATAACGGGAGAAGTTTTTTCCGCGATATTACGCGCGAACGGGAAGCAGAAGTTTGATCGGCGTTTTCCGGGATGGGGAACAAAAGCGGCGGCCGGTCGGAGGCGTGGAAAAACCGTGAAAGGTGAAGGGTGGTTCTAAACGGGCGTCGCGAGACGGTGGCGGCTGTTTCGCGCGCGCGAAATGTTAAAAGGGTTGGCGGGCGGAGACAAATGCTCGCGCGTAGAACGGGAGACGTTTTGATTTTTCTTGCGCGGGCACTCGACGAGATTGCGGGGCCGCGCGTCCGCGTGTGTCCGAGAAGAAACCGCGAGGCGTCTCCGGTGGGAAGGGCGACGGCGACGCCTCGCGTCGCGACGTCCCCGGACGGCGTTTTCTACCGGGAAATTTATTTCGGATAACGAACGGGTCCTTGACAAATTTCCAGGGATGTCGCGACCCAGGAAACACGCTGACAAACACTTCCCGCGAGCTGGATAATATTAATATTTTTATTAGTAGCATTGCTATAAATAATATATCTATCATCAATGTTGCAATTATTGACAATATATCAATCGCTCTCGATTCGATTCTGTCTCGGCATTAAACGAAAAATTTCACGCTTCGAAGCCAAACAAAAAAGAATAAAAAACAGCGGAGACATCTTAAAAAAATTTAATAACACTGTTATACTATTTTCATCCTAACAAACGCCCTAACAAAACGAATCTCTCTAAATTCTCCCCCTATTTATTATAACAAAGGAAAATGAAGTTTCGCATTGCAGAAAAAATTATTGCTATCTGATAATCGTTGCTCGTTAGTCGCGACTCGCTGAAAGTATAAACAAATTCGTCGTTCGCCAAAGATCCAGAAACACGGAGGAAGCGGCGTTAATCACAGTGCGCGAGTGTATCTCAGCGATTGAAGGTAGCTTCCCGGCTAAATGATGTACTAATATCGACCAGGCCACCTAGAGGGTGGCTCTGGTGTGCGGC
>NW_027585571.1:0-1682 GCF_028453695.1 Augochlora pura
TATCCAAGGATATAAGAGAGATAGAAGAGGATACATGAGACTTTAAGCGTACATAAGGGAGATACAATATAATATCCACGGATATAAAGGAGATACAAGAGGATGCAATGGAATTCAAGTGTATATAAGTGTTATACACCATAATATCCAAGGCTATAAGAGAGATTCAAGAGCATAGAAGGGACTTTAAGTGTACATAAGGGAGATACAACATAATATCCAAGGATATAGGAGAGATAGAAGAGGATACAAGCGACATTAAGTGTACATAAGGGAGATACAACATAATTTCCACGGATATAAGGCGGACACAAGAGGATACAAAGGAACTTAAGTGTATATAAGTGAGATACAAAATAATATGCAAGGAAATATGAGAGATAGAATTGGATACAAGGGAATTTAAGTGTATATAAGTGAGATAGAATATAATATGCAAGGTTATCAGGGAGATACAAGAGGATACATGGGAATTTAAGTGTTCATAAGGGAGATACAACATAATTGCCACGGATATAAGGGGGACACAAGTGGATACAAAGGAATTTAAGTGTATATAAGTGAGATACAACATAATATGCAAGGAAAATGAGAGATAGGATAGGATACAAGGGAATTTACGTGTATATAAGTGAGATAGAACATAATATGCAAGGATATCAGGGAGATACAAGATGATACAAGGGAATTTAGGTGTAAATGAGGGAGATACAACATAATTGCCACGGATATAAGGGGGACACAAGTGGATACAAAGGAATTTAAGTGTATATAAGTGATACACACCATAATATCGAAGGATATAAGACAGATACAAGAGGATAGAAGGGACTTTAAGTGGATATAAGTGGGATAAATCATGATATCCAGTCAAATGAGAGAGACACAAGTGAATACAAGGTAATTTAAGTGTATATAATTGAGATACATCATAATTGCCACGGATATAAGAGGGACACAAGTGGATACAAAGGAATTTAAGTGTACATAAGCGAGATACAACATAATATGCAAGGATATAAGAGAGATACAAGAGGATACATCGGAATTCAGGTGTATATAAGTGGTATATACCATAATATCCAAGGATATAAGAGAGATACGAGAGGATAGAATGGACTTTAAGTGTACATAAGGGAGATACAACATAATATCCAAGGATATAAGAGAGATAGAAGAGGATACCTGCGACTTTAAGCGTACATAAGGGAGATACAATATAATATCCACGGATATAAGGGAGATACAAGAGGATGCTATGGAATTCAAGTGTATATAAGTATTATACACCATAATATCCAAGGATATAAGAGAGATACGAGAGGATAGAATGGACTATAAGTGTACATAAGGGAGATACAACATAATATCCAAGGATATAAGAGAGATAGAAGAGGATACATGCGACTTTAAGCGTACATAAGGGAGATACAATATAATATCCACGGATATAAGGGAGATACAAGAGGATGCAATGGAATTCAAGTGTATATAAGTGTTATACACCATAATATCCAAGGCTATAAGAGAGATTCAAGAGCATAGAAGGGACTTTAAGTGTACATAAGGGAGATAAAACATAATATCCAAGGATATAGGAGAGATAGAAGAGGATACAAGCGACTTTAATTGTACATAAGGGATATACAACATAATATCTACGGATATAAGAGAAACACTAG
>NW_027585572.1:0-6550 GCF_028453695.1 Augochlora pura
ATAAAAAATTGGCAGTGCGCCAACGCCGAGGTCAGTGGCGGAAAATAGCCTGGGTACCACTGCCATGTGATCGAAATTTTCAGCTATCCCGAATTAGCGTGTCGCAGGATGGCAGAAGAGGATCGCGTTGAACCACGACGGATTGTTTAACGGGGGATACTAATTGGAACTGACTTCGTCGGGAAGAAACTCGGAGCCTTGAACAAGAGTTATATTATAGTTTGACTTCGCGACGCCTTTGAGGGGCCAGCCGGGCCCCGTTGGAAACAACGCGAAACAACGCAGCGGGCAAAGGGGTGGTTTTCCGCGGGGGTGGCAGAGGTTGCCGCCTCCGATTCGAACCCTTTCCTCCCCGCCGTTATCGACGAAGCCACGGATAAAGCAGGGAGCCCCTTACCGGTCGAGGTCGTGGCAGACACGAGGCAGTGAGCCGAGCGAACGCAGGAGGGACTGGCGTGTGCCCCGCCGCGTTTCCGCCATTGAGATCGCGGCGGAGGAGACGCCTCGGCGCGGTATTGACGTACACCGCGCTTCCGACGCCTAACTCTGACGATCCGGTGACGCAACGCCGACGCGCGGATGCTAAAACACGATGACGTAACGGCGTCAAGATGCATTATTGACGGAGGCGAGAGAGTGCCGCGGCAGGGTCGCGGGGTCGCGGGGTCGCGGGTAACACCGTTGCAGAAAATGGCTTCCCTCTTCGCTGAATGAACGGGCTCTCGCGCCCGGCAACGTTTGATTTAATGGGATTCGCGGAATCGCGCCTTCGCGACCCTCCCGGAATCGCACCTTGCCGATTCCGGCATGATCGCGCGACCCTCCGATGCTGAGACAGTAAAAGCGGGCGCGTCTCCGTTCGAGAAACGTCGCAGCGTCGACGACGGCGTTTCTTCTCCTTTGTTCCTCGCATCGACTGCTTTCGCGGCGAGAGGGCACGCCTTTTTTTAGCGTCCGTCTACGGCGCTGTTCACGGTGGACGAGCAACGCGAACGATCAAAGCACTTTGTTTTTTACCGCGCGATACACGTCCGGCCACTTTGCTGTACGAGAAGTGTCCGGAAATTACGCGCGACCCGACCCCGTCGGCCGGATCGCTGGATCCGCTCCGCGTTTGGCCCACCTGGTCGCTATTCGATCACGCTAGCCCTGAAGATGCCTGGAATTTGTGTTCATCCACTCGCCAAAAAATTCCTATTTTATTAGACTTGTCGCGTAAAAATTGAGAAGTCGATTCGTCTGGCTTTCGAAAGACAATAGCGAAAGTTGCTCGATCGCGACGCGTCTAGGACATTCAAAATGCACTGCTCGTCTCGTCGATACCACGGACGCTTCTTTCAGCGATATGATCGAGATAGGCAAGGGTTCCGAGAATCGCGCAGCCATCGGGAACGAGCGAAGCAGAGAAAGAATTCGGTTCCAAGAAACGGCGCAGACACCCCTCTGAATATTAACGCCTCGCTTACCGGAAGCCCATCGGCAGGCTCTCCTCGATGCACGGGCTACGTCCACGGGATGTCTAATATCTTTCTCCCGACGCTGGAAAGGTCGCCTCTTCTTCGGCGTCGCCTCGTTCTTCGAATGCCAGCCTAGAACTCGAATGCCAGCCTAGAATTCGAATGCCAGGCTAGAACTCGAATTCCGATCGACGGAGAAAAGATTCAGCGGGAGTCCTTGACCGAAAAAGCTATGCGGAACGCGACGAACCAGAGTCCAGATCCGAGAGAAATTTCGCGGCGCGTCCCGCCGCGGATAACGCGGCCTGCCATAAGCGCGCATAGCTCGCCTATCGCGGTACGAGGTCGCGTCGATAATGCAACTAGACAGCCGAATATATTCCACGGTGCGCGACCGGCCCGAAAATACGAGATCGACTCGGACAACCCGCAGTGCGCCGAGTGTAGGCGACGCTTTGGGGCGTGTTGGAGGATCGCGGGCGTTTTCCATGTAGCTCATAATTCGACTAGAATGCGGCTCGCATCCCGAGCGAGGCGAGACGAGACGGCGGGTGACGCGAAACGAATATCTAATACGACCGTCGCCTTTGGAATTAAGCCCGCGTTGCCAGAGTTTACGGACGTACTCAAGGACTCTGCGAACGAGCTGTTTTCGAAATAGGAGGATACCTTGCTTGCTCGTTTGCTAGGAGAATTGTAGAGAGTTTTCCTAGTCTAGGAGAGCAGTAGACTAGGTTTGGGTGGATGGTTTTTCTATCGAGTCGTCGTCGGCTAAGAAATTGCTTCACTAAGGACAGACGGATGTCAAATTCGATATTACAGAGCTTGCAAAGGTCGAGGAACCAGAAGCTGAAGAGCTGACAAAGTAGCCTAGAGTGCAGAGCTCTCCATCGAGGCCAAATGGTCAAACTCGGGCAAACTAAAATCTGATCGCGTCGGCTTCTCCCAGCCTCGCCTGGACTCGCGTCCCAGACGCGTCGCTCTCTCCGTGGAACTTGTTTATTTGCGCGTCCGTCGCCGACGGAAACGGAGAGCTGCTCCGCGACGGAATAAATTTGCCCGGGCAAAGTAAGAGAGAGATCCGGGCGGCGGCATTAATAAATTAGCATCGCGAGCACGCGCTAAATTTCCATTTAACGAGCCGGTTAATGGGGCCCGGGCCGACTCGTTAGTTGCGCCGTGTTGCGGCCGCAATTAAACGCCGCGCGATAAACCCTGATCGCGCCATCCGACATCGAATTCCTTCGGCTAGGACCGTCTAGCATTTTTCAACCGGTCGGGTCCTCCACATTCGCCATTGTTTCGCGATAGAACGAGCGTCCCGACGCCAGCCGGCAGACGACGTCTTCCGGGCGAGCGAGGTCGCCGGGCAATTAACGCTTCCTTCCGCGCCGGCGCTCTAAAACCCGAACCAGCAATTGCAATTTGTGACAGTGATTACGCCGTGACGGTATCCGCGTTATCTATGTCGGATGGTAATTGAGCTATTACCAGCCGGTGTGTGTGTGTGTGTGCTCCGGGACGCGGAGCGACGTGAACGCGGCTCTCAGTTGCGGCTGGGGCCGTGTAGGAGATGCTAGGAGAGTATGTAATAGAGGAGTGCTGTAAGCATCGTTTCGCAAAGACCTATACTCGCAGTGATTTTTAGGGCTAGTTCAAGGGAAAATCATCCCCCAAAAAAGGGAAATAACTCAGGCAAGCGGGGAGCGATCCTAAGTCGACAAATTGCGAGTCGTAGATGGGTGAGGCAATCTCGAGCGAGATACGAAAGGGGTAACGTCTACGAGCTCACATTTCTAAAATATTCACATCATCAAAAATATAGTCTACTCCTAAGTAACTTCTAATAATAGAAGAAAAGAAACGCGTCGCTAAAGTCAAAGTGGAGACCTCCCCGATTGGTTGGCAAAGTGGTATCTGGCTATCAGGATCCATGGCTGTCCAGGTTTCTTGGACTTTGGGCGCCGATGCCTCGATTCTCGCGCGTTCCGCTCGACATCCCACCATCCGAGATCCCAGTCGGCTCCCCAGACTCCGAGTCGTTTAAGAGTCGTCGTAATCTTCTAATTCGAATATTTAAAGCGATATTATCCCGGGTCCCGCGTAATTGCAGTTCCTCGGCCGCGCCTCCCGGCTATCTCGGCGCTCGCACGGCATATTGCTGGGTTCGTGCGCCGGCTGCGGGATATCTAACCGTTTCAGCGCGCAGACACACGCATTAGCATTCCCGCGCCGCGCTCCCTTCGAACGTATCGCGCGTACAAATGCACTCTCATTTTCGTCCCGCAGATCCGGCCCGGCTCAGACAATAAGCGGCTTTCGGTATCTTTCTACGATGCTTCTTCTATCCGGATCCCTCTCTCCCTGAACCCCCTCCGCCCTTCCCGTGTCACCGCCCTAACCACCACCCCCGTCCTTCTCCCTTTCTCTTTCCCGCGTCCCCTGCTCCGGGCGTGTGCTCTCTGTCCCCCGGGGTCGTCCGCTATCGATTCCAGGTTTATTCTTGGCGGCCCGGTCGCTTTACCGTCGTCAAAACATCCAGAGCACCGGGGAAGGCGTTCGAGATCCCCTGGCGCGCGAGGCTGAAATCCTTCTTCTCGGACCGCGCGCCGCATCAACTTCTTTCGCGGATGGACGGAGAAAGAAACGGCGAACTTTTAGCCAAACTCTCAAAGACCTAGGTCGAACGGGGATCCTAACGAGGCAGTTTCGATTTCTTTTTTAACTACCCCGTGAGATCGCTTGACGATGCAAGGAGTAACATTCCCAGAGAAAATTCTTTTCTCACGCCGAAAATGATGGCAACGTCCCCGCGACACAGGGTCGCGGTCCAGTCACCAACCGGGTCGCTCTAAATATTAGAAAATCCCCCGCGCAGATATCCGCCACTCGAGCTTCAAGCCTTAAGCCCCTCAGTTTCAAAGTAATCTGGGTCTCCTCCGGAGTTTCCAGGTATAGGAGAGCGTCGCTTAAGAAAACGGGTGACCCACTTCTACGAATTCCTATATTCGCAGGCGAGGATGACCCCCGCCCACCGGAGCCAGCGATTCCACGTAGAAGTGACGAATCAAAATTCTACTCGGAAACTCGCGATATTTGCGCGGAGAAGAGAAGAGTGTCTACGCGTTCTGAGAAAAGTCGAAGAGCAAAAAGTGAAGAGCGAAGATGAAGCAACGATGTCTAGGGCAGAGGTCTAGGATGAAATCGGCGACGCGATGTAACGCGATCCATGGATCCAAAGCGTGTCGAGGCAACAGAAAGCTCGACGCGTTGCTCGATCGAGGGGCTCCGGCCAAAGGGGAATCGAGAATAACGACACCGGGAGAGGAAGTGGCTCGTCTTCGGTGCGCCGCTGGCCTCGGGCCGGGTCGGGCCGGGATTAGGCGCAATTCACCAGGGCCGGCAATCGCCGGCAATCCTATCGGCGATTCCACGGCGACTTTTATTAGACGGCGAAATAAATTACGGCCGCGCCGGTGAACCGCTTAATCATTCCAACGAGCTGCAATTCCGTCATTGGCTCTTGCGCGGATGGGAGATTCGTTACGGTCGACTCTCAGCGTCCGTCGGGAATAGTTGAATAATAGGTAGATCGATGCCCGATGGAAGATACATGTGTCAGGTAATGACAAACAAATTGTTATAACAATACGATAACATACAAATTGTTATGTCAGGCAATGAAAAATAAATTGTTATCACAATACGATGACATACACATTGTTACGCGAGGCTTTAATATTTAATATGGGTTTAGTATTTAATCAGGGTTTAATATTTAATCAGGGTTTAATATTTTAATTCCTGGTGGAGTTGAACTCCTCGTAGAAGTTTGTTAGTAACGAACAAATGTTAACCCTTCGCACTCGAATGGTGACTCTGAGACACCGCTAGAATTATTCTGTTCCAAAATAATTTTTATAACAGTAATGTTTCAATTTAAAAAATTGTTGAGTAGTGAAACTGTTGCTACGAGTCGCAAAAATCAATTTGGTACGCGTAAAAATACAGTTTGTTGCATGGAATAAAAAAATACTACGAGCCAGGAAAATGATTTCAGATTCGCAGTTAGAATCGCTTTAAGTGGAGAGGGTTAATCCTCGCAGCTGCGAAATAAAAGACAGCGCGATGGATGAACCGAACCATTTAGTTGGAAACCGTTCGCTTTCCACTTTCAAGGCTCGTCTTCTGACTCGTCGACTTTTCGAAACCTAATCGATTAATCAACCCTTTCAATCAGATCAATCAACTCTTTCCGTCCGCCGGAAGATGCTTTTCTCGTACAACACACCGATCGATCGTCGTCTCTCCTCTCCGACATGTTCGCTATCCCGCGTCAGCGGCGCGCGAATCTCGCGGCGTAGAAAATACCAACTCTTCATTAACTCGTCCGGGACGATTCAATTGGAAGAGAGTCAAGCGGGCGTGCCGGCCGCGCTCTACTCGAGACGAAGATATTCCCGGGGAATATTAGAGCGTCCCGGAAAATAAGATGATAAGCCCCGGTTTTATTAAGTTGTCCCGATGACTTAATTGGATGAAAGTCAGTGACGAGTGGCCGGGAGAGATTATTTCGCGGCGGGCAACTCCTCCGGAGGAAAACAAAATAATAACTTTATCGGATTATCTTGGCTGGCTCGGCGAGAAGAGAGACGATCTCGGATGAAATAAGATTCGTCGATTGTGTACGGGGATAACTCGCGTTCGAGCGTCGAGGATTCTCGGATGTCCCGAGGATTCGAGCGTCGAGGTTCGAACGAGGATCAGAACCCGAGGGAAGATGAACACGAGGAACAACGTGTAACGAATAAGAAAAAAATCGCCTGTCCAATTTCCGCGTCCCTCGAGCGCAGTTGCGACGACGAGGCGAGTCAATATCGAGTAATTCCGCGATAAGACACGCGGTGTTCGAAGTTGGCGCAGCACACCGGCGTCTCTCCAAACAGAAGAGCGTCCACGCGTGTTTGCGGCGTGGCCGGCTCCCTTTCTGACCCGTTTTCGGGTCTCGGAGGTATCGATCACGGTGGCCTCGCGCGTTAAATACAATTTTCCCGTGTCCCTGGAGACGGAGGGAGATGGGAAGTGTATGAGAG
>NW_027585573.1:0-1682 GCF_028453695.1 Augochlora pura
TTTGATAACGAACGTAACGAGTTAAGGATCAATGCGAAGGAGAATTTGTTAAAAATACAAGAAGAGAATCGACGGGTGTATAATAAAAAACGTAAAGCGCCAACGAAGTATGCGGTAGGCGATTTAGTTGTAATTAAAAAGACTCAGTACGATCCTGGCTCTAAATTAAAAGCGAAATTTCTCGGGCCATATCGAGTGTCCGGCGTCAGACGTAATGATAGGTACGAGGTCATTCGTGTAGGAGGCGGCGAAGGATCTCGTATCACAACAACTGCGGTTGACTGTATGAAGCTGTATGATGTGAACTCTTCGGAGACCGAAGAGTATGCAGGAATGGCCGAGTGTAGGATGTCGCGAGCGCGGTGACTTGGTGGATGGCCGCGTGTTGCGCTCGGCGGAAAAAACAAAGGAAAGTTGCTTTTTCGTTATTAAGACATTGCGATATTGCGGGAGTCAATCACCTAAAACCCGATCCTACATACATAGGGGTCTCCATCCTGCACTTATGTCCCCTTGCTTCTTGGGAGTGAGTAGGAGGCGCCCATTCCTCCAAGCTTTTGGAAAGTACCCCGTCCTGTAACAACAGTTAATAACTTGTGTTAGTTTCTGTATATCACCTTTACCGAGTTCCCATACAATGTCTGATGGTATCAGGTCTAGCCCCAAGGCCTTCCTTTTTACCATCTTTACGGCCTTAAAGACTTCCTCTTTATTAAACTCATCATCCGCCTCATCCACGCCATCAGCCGGGATATAGTTCTCCACCGTCATGTGCCCTGTCTGCTGCGATGTTACAAAGAGTTTTCCCACAACCTCTTCCACTTGTATCCGACATCCACATGGATACTCGCAGAGCCGAACAACGGATATATCCGTCATCCACGTGGAAACTCGCAGAGCTGAACGACGGATATATCCGTCATCCACATAGAAACTCGCAGAGCCGAACGACGGATATATCCGTCGAGTGGATGCCGCGTATATGCGGCGCTCGGCGCAAAAGGGTTAAAGACGTAAGTGCGAACATCGAAGACTGCCGACGCGCACCATGCGCATCATGCGCGGCGTGTTGCCCCGTTCAGCGGCGCAACTCCCGCGGAACGGACTGCCGTAGCGAAAGGATTAATAAAGCTGTCAATCAGCTATTTCGTTCTCCATCTCAGCTGGTCAGCCGCGAAACGCGTGCTCCAGCGAGAGGAGAGGCCACACAACCGTTGAACCGTACTGAGTGAGCTGGCTATTTGACAACACCGATGCCTCCTTGGAAAGACAAGAAAAGCATTCGGCGGCGAGCGCGTGGAAACGTACCGAAATTTTCCGAACCACGGTCTCGCTCCCTCTAGACACGGACAGCCGATGTCTCGTCGTGTATACCACGACGGTCGGCAAAAACCACGCCACGCAGATTCGAAATACAGTAATGTTTCGATTTCTGTCGCAATTTTTCGGTTCTACTCCTGTCGCGGTGCTATTCCTACGCCACTGTAATTTATCGATTTCTTCGCTACGCCGATGCCGAATTTCGACGGAGTCGATGAACACGTGTGCTGCGGCACGCGCCGCGGCTCCTTTGACTCTAATTCCCGGAAGACAACTCATAATACTATAACAAAACTTTTTTAATTTTAAAATTTTAAAACTGAATTTCTTTTTAACATATTGCTGATAATTTTCTGATTAAA
>NW_027585574.1:0-1681 GCF_028453695.1 Augochlora pura
GTGAAACGACTCGAAAGGAAGCGTTTCGTCGACCGATCGTGCCCGCGCGGCGCCGCAACGGCTTTTAGAATTCGAAAGCGCCCCTCAAAGAGGCCGCCCACGCGCCCCCGAGTTTTCCCGAAAATTTCCCGGCACCGCGCGGCAATTACCTCGATCGTCGCCGGCGCCTCCCCTCGCGACGATAGAGGGCGAGCGAACGTAAACGCGTGCGGAATTCCATTACGGCGCCGTGTCCCCGCGCTCAAAGAAAACACGCCGCCCTATTTTTCCGTCTTTTTACCGCGACGTAATAACGCGCGAAACCGTTTCGCGGCACCGAGACGTATCGCGGCGGCCTGCTTTCGTGTCCGCGGCCGGACGACAAACTTTGTCGGCGGACAAAAGATCTCGTTAGCCTTTTGATTAAGCAAATGCGTTCGAGATTTCATTCGGAAACGTAAGAACGTCTCTTTTGTCGAAGGCACGTTTTCTTTGCGGCGGCGAGATTCGTTCTTGCCGCGTCTTCGAACACGATTCCGCGCGGATCTTGCGAGATCAGCGAGTCGTAAAATGTTTTCTTTGACTCTTCGCACTCGAATGGTGACTCTGAGGCGCCGATGAAAATCGTTATATCGTTTCCAAAATAATTTTCACGTTATTAACCCTTTGCACTCGGTAGCATTTTAAGCTTAGATCCAGAATTGCTATTTTGGCCAGCAGTATAGTATAGTACCTAGTACAATTTATGTATGTGGAATTGAATCTTGTGACTCGTAAAACTGTTACGTTTTTAACAGAAGGGTCTTTAATAATGTCAACATTATTTTGTTAATTGTATAACAATTTTCATTGGCGCTTCAGAGGCGCCACTCGTGTGCAAAGGGTTGAAGTCTCTTGTATTTGAAAGATTGTTAAAAGCGTAACAGTTTTATGATTCATTAGACTCAATATCATATTAATAAATTATACTAAGTTATATAAAATGGAAATGCAGATGGTTAAAATAGCTATTTTAGATTTAGGCTTAAAATGGTCTGGAGTGCAAGGGGTTAAAGTAAACGATTAAAGTGAAAGTGTATGTATACAATAGATTAAGAAAAGGATATATATATATAGCTAATATTATATATAACTATACCAAACAAATATATACATATATTAACGAAAATGATAATTTAGTAATGAAAAATATCATTCGCGCAAAATCCAGCCCTGCCTAAAAGGTTAATGTCAACGGGGGTGTACCTTTTGTAGTAGATAATTTTATAGTAGCTATTTATTATATAATATATATAATATAAAAAATATGAAATTAAAATACAATATATAATATATATATAGCCATATAATAACTCATATAGATAATATGTGTATCATTTATAATAATAACAGAAATAGTAGAAGTAATGTACTAATAACGATGATAAGAATAATAATAGTACCAATATAAGAATAATAATAATAGTGGTCATGAAAATAACATCAAGAATTAAGGAGGGCCGCGAGCCATCAATAGTGATGGCAAAATGTTTAAATGAAGCGAGGAGAATTGCAAAAGACGTCGAGCGAATTCCAATAACGATTTGCATCGACGAGCAAGCGATTTAAACATTTATAATCGCCGTTGCCGTGCCGAAGCGACGTTCTAGGGGAAATTCGGTTGCAATCGAACGCCATCGATAACTGTCAGATCGATACAAGC
>NW_027585575.1:0-1681 GCF_028453695.1 Augochlora pura
ATTTCAATTGAAAATTTCTGCCGGACGGCAACATTTCCTTTCCGAAACGATATCGCGACTCTCGCAGCTCGATTTCTGCCGTAAGGCCGCCGCGGCCGCGTATCAAAGTCCATTGCCGTGGTCAAGGGGTTAAACGTAAAAATTCCCTTTTCAACGCCGCGTATCGATTATCCGCGGAGCTGCCGCGCAGCCCGTTATTATTAATATTCTACGATCCTCCGTTATTGCTTTATTACTATTTCATATCGTTTCTACGTATCCGTGCTCGCGTTATATTGCCTTTTATAACCTTTCCCCCCCCCCACACGGTTGTATTATGACAACTTGCTCCGCGGGACAAACGCGTGATTCGCGAATTCGCGTTCGGCGGGTGTCGTTAATAATTATACCGGGATTATAATACCGTACGTCGCGCGTTAATGTTTGAGAAGGTAATTTAAATGGTGTTTTAAATTAGTTATCGCTCCGGATGGAAATATGCGCCGTTCGAGATGAAACGTACGTTGGAAATAATGCAGAGAAATCCGTGCGACGGGGATCTTGCGCGCGAAGGAAAAATTGTTGCGTGTTTTCTGGTTCTTGTTGAGGACTTGCTCGAGGAATTATTATTACGTATTGGACAACGTTCCAAAATAATTTTTATAACAACAAGGTTTAGATTTGAAAAATTGTTGAGTAGTGAAACTGTTGCTGCGAGTCGCAAAAATCAATTTCGTACGCCTAAAAGTTCGCTTTATTGCATAGAATAGAAATAGTACGAGTCAGAAATATTATTTCACATTTACAGTTAAAATGGCTTCGAGTGCAAAGGGTTAAATCAATATAATTCGATAATATTTTTTCGACGCTCTATATCACGGACACAAGCATTCACCGGCACAATAAAAGATTCCGATCGCGATCGAGCAGGAAATGCCGAGACAATGGATCCAAGGAAATGTCGATCACTCTGCAGTCGCAAAGGATCGGCGGGGATCGGCAGGGATCGGCAGGGATCGGCGACGTCGCCCGATTTCCGCATCTTATTCCGTCACGGTGCGAAGGAGAGGCGATCGATCACCGCGATAATTAACGACGCTCGTTTCTAATTATCCGTGTGCCGGTCGATCGGTATCCGTGCTCGCCGTTCGATCGAACCAATTCGACGCTGCGCGGAGCTCGCGGAGGTGCTGCTGCCCCCCCTCCCTCCCCCATACCCCGGCAGCCATAAATTCCTCGCGAGTAGAAACGGCGTCGTTAGCAGGCGCGTCGCCCGCCGTCGAAAATCCGTGGAACGATTTTTATCCCGGCCGCCCGCGACAGAAACGAAAAAAGGAAGCAGAGAGGCAGGGCGGAGAGAATGGCCCTGGCGGCGGCGGCGATGCCGTTCGCGCGCGCGGCAACGCTTCGTCCCCCGGTGCCCGCGCCCGGAAAATCGCGAAACAACGAAACCCGTTTGTAACTCGATGAAAACGCGTCTCGCAACGCCCACGCCTCTCGGACACGCCGCCACCGGCGCGGAGACCCTGCACGTCATTCTCGCCGACCGGCGATCCGCTTTTTTTCGACGTTCTCTTCCGTTCGTTTTCTCCACCATTCTCTTCCCTTTCTCCCCCATTTTTCCCCCTTTTTTCTCTTTCATTTTTACGATTTTCTCTCTTTCATTTTTACGATTTTTTCTCTTTCATTTTTACGATTTTTT
>NW_027585576.1:0-1681 GCF_028453695.1 Augochlora pura
CTTAATTTAAGTTTGTTAGATTTCGTTTGGTTCTTCATCGTTGGTTCTTCATCGTTGGTTCATTTTCCGATGTGATTCGGTTGTTCAGCGTTGGATTTCCTCTTCAAATTGCACTCGTGTGCGGGTTAGTTTGGCACTCGTGTGCTGGAGTTGGTTTCCTTGTTTCGTCTCGTCATTTTTTATATGTTCCAATTAACTAATTATTTTTTTCAGATTATTTCAAGACATCTGTCACGGGATCATCTTCTGCCGTTGAATCATCGTCCGTCGTGGGACCATCGTCCGGTTCTCAATTTCATTTTTTTAAACTTCGTTTCGCTTTCGAATGTGGGTTCGGTTTCCGATGTGATTAGGTTGTTCAACGTTGGATTTCCTCTTCAAATTGCACTCGTGTGCGGGTTAGTTTGGCACTCGCGTGCTGGTGTTGGTTTTGCACTCGTGTGCTGGTGTTGGTTTCCTTGTTTCACCTCGTCATTCTTTATATGTTCTAATTAATTAATAATTTTTTTCAGATTATTTCAGGTCATCTGCCGTAGGAACATCATCCGCCGTGGGATCATCATTCGCCGTGGGATCATCATCCGCCTTGGGATCATCATCCGCCGTGGGATGCGTGCGACTTATTAATTACTGCGTCTTATCTAAGTAGTATTAAGATCACTCAGGGGCCTCCGTCCCACGGGGCATGTCCCGTGGGGGGCACGGGGTGTAGCGTCCCCGAGTTACCCGAATCGCTAAAAGTATGTCGAGTATTATTGCCTTAGCTTTGCTCGTTCAACATTCGTTGTCAATTTTCGGCCCAACCATGGTGGTCCTGCTTGCGCAATCTCTCGGAGTCTCGTAGATCTCTTGTTCGGCGAGGTATCATGCGGTTTGAGCATCCAATCGTTCATCCTCCTGCAGCGGTGGACAGTCTCCCTTCGCTTCGGCATGTAAGACGCCCGCAACCCCTTCATTGGGGGGAGGGCGCAGGGGGAGAATGTTCAACGTTGTAGGTGGATGTCGCGATTGGCTGCTCATTCCAATTGTACCTCGTCGAATAATGATATCTGCGGAATTCCGAGGCTTGCGCAAGTATTGCTCGCGTCGCGTCACCCTCGCTCGAGACGGGACCTTCTGCTCCGACTTGTTTTTGATTTTCTTTTGGAAAGAATCAGAACCTTCTGCTCTGATTCACTTTGGTCCCAGTGGTTAGGTGGCTTCTTCATCGATCCACTTTTGTTCCGCAATAATACTCGACATATTATTTCACCGGTGAAAGGGAGGGAGCCATAACGAATACCGGCTTCGTTCTGACTCCCTTCCGAGTCTCCAGTCACAGCAACCTCCACGTGGTGAGACTCGGGCAATCGATGTAATTGTCGATTTCTAATCAACTGTAAATTCGCTTGCATCTGATTCGAAATCGACAATTATATCGAGCTAATGGCTGTGAAGTGGTGATGGGTACTTTTAAGTATTACGTAGAATTTGATATTCTTGTGTGCGTTTTTTATTTCTCATTTTTATGTACTTTTTATTTCTTACTTATATGTATTTTATTTTACTTAACTCCATTGAAACTTTTAGCAAATGAAGAGGAAAAAAAATTCTGCAAAAGTTCGGAAATATCATCGGGGGGTGTGAGTGTTGTGTTATTTATTAAGGAGTGCGTTAGTTATTAAGTAATATTAGCCGTAGG
>NW_027585577.1:0-1681 GCF_028453695.1 Augochlora pura
TAATTTGTTCGTTTCTTGAAGTTCCTTTGCTCCTTCATCTACGGGGTTTCCTTTCATGTCGATAAAGATTACCTTATGTGTTTTGCTCAAATTCAATGGTTCTGGAATCTCTGTAACGTTTAAATTTTGGTTGTTTCGTATGTCTGAAGGATCTTCATTTGGAATGATTTCTTCAGAAGTTTCACATCCTTGAGGAGAACTCAATTCTGATTCTTCAATAGCTTCAATTGGCGTAATGACAGCTTCTTCTTCTGATGAGTTTCCTAAATATGTCGGTAGTATTTTCTTCTGAGGTTGACGTATTCTAATTTCATCTTGTGCTGTTTCGTATATCGTTGAATCTGAGGACGATGATGCTTTTCTCTTCTTGGTTGTGAATTCTTTTGAGTCTGAAGAAGTATCGTTTGACGGTACGTTGTACTTACTTCTTTTGCGTATTGCTTCGAACATAGGTAAATCTTCTGGTTCTGTTTGTGATAGTTTTCGTTTCTTGGGTGTTGGATCCTCTGAAGATGTAAAAGAAAATAGCCTCGTTTTCATAGGAGGTTGTGTAGGTGGGGATTCTTCTGATGATGACGTAAAAGAGAATAATTTCGTTTTCCAAGGGAAATTAATCGGTAAACACATTTCAGGAGGGTTTCTTGACAGAGCGTCGGCATTAGCATTAGCCTTGCCTTGCTTATATTCGATTTTATATTCGTATTCCGATAGTTTTAGTTTCCATTTCCATAGTCTCGAGGTTGGATCTTTGATTGAATGCAACCATACTAGAGGTTTATGATCAGTTATTATTTTGAATGTTCGTCCGTACAAATATGGTCGGAAATGATTTATGCAATATACAATTGCTAGACATTCCTTTTCTATTGTAGAGTATTTTTGTTCTGCTGGATTTAGCATTCGAGAGGCATATGCAACGGGTAGGTCTTTTCCTATGGGTCCTTGACTAAGTACTCCTCCGATTGCATATCCTGATGCATCTGTTGTTAGATTGAACATTCGGTTAAAATCTGGAAATTGAAGTATTGGTTTAGTTGTTAATGCTTCTTTGAGTGTCTGAAATGCTTTCTCCTGGGTTTCTTTCCATACATATTTTATGTCTTTCCTTAAGAGTTCCGTGAGTGGTTTTGCGGTAGCAGAAAATTTTGAAATAAATCTTCTGTAATATCCTGCTAGTCCTAAGAACTGTTTAATTTGTTTGACGTTCTTTGGTGTGGGAAATTTTTGAACTGCTTCGATCTTTTTTGGATCGGGTTTTAATCCATCTTCACTAATGATGTGTCCTAAATACGCGACTTCATGTCGTAAAAATTCGCATTTGTCTGGTTGTAACATTAAGTTGGCTTGTCTTAAACGATGCATTAATTTATTAAATTTTATTTCATGTTCTTCTAACGATCTTGCGTAAATTACGATGTCGTCCAAGTACACGAATAATTCTGATCCTTGAAGCCCTGCTAATACACTGTTCATTAATCTTTGAAAAGTAGCTGGTGCGTTTTTTAATCCAAATGGCATTCTTTTGAATTGGAAATGGCCATAAGGTGTGGAAAATGCAGTTTTATGTGCATCTTCGGGTGCCATCTTGATTTGATGAAAACCTGAAGCTAAATCAAATGTAGAGAAATATTTTGCGCTTCCTAGTTGATCAAGTATTTCTGTTATATTCGGTAAAGGATAA
>NW_027585578.1:0-1680 GCF_028453695.1 Augochlora pura
ACAGGAGAAAAAGAAACCCTCGCGTATATAAGATAAGTCCCTGTGTTCGAAAGTGCAACGTGTCCGCAATAAACAGTCGGTCATTTGCATATTAATGCGCGCAAAGAGAAAAAAGAAGCGAGAATCCTGCTGCCGGGCCGGGATCCAGGGTTGGCACACACTTTTGCGCCCGTTGCCCCGGCGACGGATTTTTCCAGACCGCGCGCACGTCCCATCCGTGCGGCCTCGCTCCACACAGGAGACTAGAAAACTCGAAAATAAACTCGTCAACAGGTTGCGCGCGCGCGCTCGCGCGCGTGATAAAGTGTTACCCGTCCCCGTAAAAGTGCAAACTTCACTGTGCCGAGGCGGTTTTTCTCGTAAAGGAGACGAGAGTCAACCCGTTTTGCTACCCGGTGCCAGAGAAGTTTAAAAGCCGTCGTGCAACATTTTTGCCGCAACCACTGCGCGTGCGCGGACACGGTTGCGGCCTTCTTCGCGGAGGAACACGGACTTATTTGCTTTTCTTTCAACCAACGAGCATCGCTAATTTTTCACGTCCCAGGCCGTTATAATGAATGCCTTTAATAACTCCCGTCGCTTATTCTTATTAATAGCTATCCCCCCTCCGCTGTCTTTGGGTCCTGTTAAACATCTAATCTACATTTTTCTCGCGTCACGCCGGAGCTCCTTGTCGCGAGTATTTGTTGCTCTTTTCTGATTTTCTCGATTCCCTGCGGACGGGAATTATAGAGTGGATGTAATCTAATTAATTAGAAATGATATTTATAATAATTATTTTCTTGTTTGACTGTGTGTAAGCGATTGAACAAGTTTCGAATAATTGTTCGCAATGTTTAATTGATATATAGATGATTTGTTACGGAATTTGAGGAATTTTATGTTTTTATAAATAATAAAGTAAACGTAGTGCTATATTAATTAAATAATGTGATTTAATGTAATGTAAGCAATAATTGATTTATTAAAGAATCTGTGCAATTGTGTATTTTTATAAATAATAAAACAAACGTACAGATCGCGTTATGAGTAAATATAGCTACGATTAACTAACTAATTTAATTCAATGTAATATAAGCGATTGGAATAGTTTCAAACTAGAAAATATATTATTTCCAGTAGGCACATTTTATTAATCAGCAAACAATGTACCAAAGAACTTGCAGAATTGGGGGAATAAATAATATATATAATATAAGTAATATAATTTATAAATAATAAAATAAACGTACAGGTGGCAATTATGAAAATCATTAACCAAAGTCACCGATCAAATCACTAATTAAAAATTCAATATATATTTAACAAAAATAACATTAAAAAAATAACAAATATAATTAAAATCATTCTAAATCAACCCCTAACTTAACCAACTGCAAAATAATCACCACCTTCGCCCTAACGCATCATCGATTCTGGTAAAAAGCATCGCTTTTCAAAGCCGACTGCACAAGACGTCCTCCTTAAAATAATTACGAGTCTTCTCCTCCACGAACAATGAATCACGAATCTTCCCATGCCCACGAATTACACAATTTTTCTAGAACCGCAGTGTCCCAGTTGAGCCGCGGAGTCACATAATTTTCCTTTTTAGTCACGAGCTGCACCAATTTCCCTGCGGTCCAACGGAGCACGAGGCCCAGAAACCTTTTGCTTCCAGCAAACCTAGGAGGCTATACT
>NW_027585579.1:0-1680 GCF_028453695.1 Augochlora pura
TCATAACATTTCTTTCACTAATAAATTTATTATTTCCGATGTCTAAATATTAATAATATTTCCGATGTCTAAATATTAATAACATTTCCGATAATTAGAAGTACGATCGAGCATTCTCTTTTCCATTTTAACATTTGACATGTTAGTGAAAATAATTGATAGAATCAGAGATGTGAAATAATTTTTTTCAGCAGAAATAACTCGAGAAATGTTTGCGTTAATAAATTCAATGTCACTTGTAATTTAATACTTAGAAAAATTAATTTTGACTTGTATACAATATTAAGTACTCACTTAACTACCTCATCGAATTAATGACCACTGATTCCCACTTGAATGACCGCAACTGATTCCTACGATGGCCGCTAGTGACCACAGGTGGACCAAGGGTCAGCGGTAATCAATGGAAGTCCATCTTAAATCGGAAAAATTTAGTTAGAATATTTTCGAGGACCGTCTGACGAAACACGTTTACATACTTGCGAGGACAATAACAGACTGAGGAAATGAAACACAACATTGCGCAGTCTATCTTGAATCGGAAAAATTTAGTTAGAATATTTTCGAGGACCGTCTGACGAAACACGTTTACATACTTGCGAGGACAATAACAGACTGAGGAAATGAAACACAACACTGCGCAGTCCATCTTGAATCGGAAAAATTTAGTTAGAATATTTTCGAGGACCGTCTTACGAAACACGTTTACATACTTGCGAGGACAATAACAGACTGAGGAAATGAAACACAACATTGCGCAGGGCGCCTACCCGATAGTAACGGTCAACAATGATTTGCATATTGCTTATTCCTGATTTCATAAAATTTCTTTCACTAATAAATTTATTATTTCTGATGTCTACAAATTTATAACATTTCCGATAATTAGAAGTATGGTCAAGTATTCTCTTTTCTATTTTTACAATTAACATGTTAGTGACAATAATTGATTGAATCGGAGATGTGAAATAATTTTTTTCAGTAGGAATAACTGGAGAAATTTTCGCGTTAATAAATTCATTGTCTCTTGCAATTTAATTTTAACAATCCTTAGAGGTTTTTTGGAGGGTTTACTAATATCATTTGAATGCTCCTTTGGGGGACCAATTGTTTTACGTTGATATCTTCTGTATGCTTGTTTGCGTGAATTCATTGTTGTGGAGACTTTTTGTGGGTTAATTTGTCGGAGTTTTTTTGTGGGAACCAAAGTCCCAAGCAAACTGAACTACTTGGCCTATTTTACGTTGCCCTGGCAATGTTTTTTATTGGGATACGTATATTGTACTCCATCATGAAATTAATCGCGAGAAGTCATCGTAGCTACTTTAATGCCCGCGCGCCACGATGTTTCTTCTGCTCGTGCACGGTGAGAACCGGCGTCCAATTGTGCGCGAAACAGGAGGAGGAAGACGTCGGCGGAGTCTCTCGCTTCCTGACGAGGCGGCATTAATCCCGGGTCAATCTATCCATATTCGCGCGGCTACAGAAAATGGAAATGATAGCAAGAGAAGTCACGCGGAAACGCGGCGCCGATGCGGCAACTCCCACGGATCCGTTGGCAATCAAGGAAGAAGGCGCGATGCGAACGTTCGCCATTCGAACGCGAGCGATGCCTAATCGCTGTGAAATTCGTTGAAAATATCGCTGTGGATCCTCTGGAAGCATGGTGTTTTTTAGGAT
>NW_027585580.1:0-1680 GCF_028453695.1 Augochlora pura
ATATTATGTTGTATCTCCCTTTTATTCACTTATATTCCCTTGTATCCTTGGCTATCTCTCTTATATCCTTGCATATTATGTTGTATCTCACTTATATGCACTTAAATTCCCTTGTATCCTCTTCTATCTCTCTCATATCCTAGCATATTATATTGTATCTCACTTATATGCACTTAAATTCCCTTGTATCCTCTTCTACCTCTCTTATATCCTTGCATATTATGTTGTATCTCACTTATATACACGTAAATTCCCTTGTATCCTCTGCTATCTCCCTTAAATCCTTGGATATCATGTTTTTTATCTCCCTTTAACCTGTTCTATTCCCTTGTATCCTCATCCATCGCTATTTTATCCTTGAATATTATGTTGTATCTCCCTTTTATTCACTTATATTCCCTTGTATCCTTGGCTATCTCTCTTATATCCTTGCATATTATGTTGTATCTCACTTATATGCACTTATATTCCCTTGTATCCTCTTCTATCTCTCTCATATCCTAGCATATTATATTGTATCTCACTTATATTCACTTAAATTCCCTTGTATCCTCTACTATCTCCCTTATATCCTAGCATATTATATTGTATCTCACTTATATACACTTAAATTCCCTTGTATCCTCTTCTATCTCTCTTATATCCTTGCATATTATGTTGTAGCTCACTTATATACAATTAAATTCTCTTGTATCCTCTTCTATCTCACTTATATCCTTGGATATTATGCGGTATCTCACATATGTAACCTAAAATTCCCTTGTATCCTCTTCTACGTCTCTCGTTTCCTTGGATATTATGTTGTATCTCCCTTACATCCCCTTAAATTCCCTTGTATCGTTTTCCAGCTTTCTTTTGTCCTTGGATATTATGTTGCACCTCACTTATATACACTTAATTTCCATGCATCCTCTTCTATCTCTCTTTTGTCCTTGTCTATTATGTTGTATCTCACTTATATACAATTCAATTCCCTTGTATCCTCTTCTATCTCCTTTCATTCTTGCATATTATGTTGTATCTCACTTGTAACCAGTTAAATTCCCTTGTATCCTTTTCATCCCTCGTATATCCCTGCATATTATGTTGTAGCTCACTTACATCCAGTAAAATGCCCTTGTATCCTCTTCTATCTCTCTTATATCCTCGGATATTATGTGGTATCTCCCTTGTATACACTTATATTCCCCTGTATCCTTTTCATCTCTCGTATATACCTGCCTATTATGTTGTAGCTCACTTATCCCAGTTAAGTTCCCTAGTATCCTCTGCTATCTCCCTTAAATACTTGGATATCATGTTTTTTATCTCCCTTTAACCTCTTCTATTCCCTTGTATCCTCATCCATCGCTATTTTATCCTTGAATATTATGTTGTATCTCCCTTTTATTCACTTAAATTCCCTTGTATCCTTGGCTATCTCTCTTATATCCTTGCATATTATGTTGTATCTCACTTATATACACTTAAATTCCCTTGTATCCTCTTCTATCTCCCTTATGTCCGTGCATATTAAGTTGTGTCTCACTTATATCCTAATAAATTCCCTTGTATCCTCTTCTACCTCTCTTATATCCTTGCATATTATGTTGTATCTCACTTATATACACGTAAATTCCCTTGTATCATCTTCTATCTCTCTTATATCCTTGCACATTATGTTGTATCTCACTTATATAC
>NW_027585581.1:0-1679 GCF_028453695.1 Augochlora pura
TGCGCTTGTTCCTTTTATGCGCTTATTAAATTCGCGTATTGCACAATAAATCCTGACAGGTTATGGGCCCAGGGCGCGAATAAAAGTGTTGAAAGGAAAATAGTGCTGGAACATTCTGTACACGTGTCTATGATGGCTACCACAATGAGCGGCTTGCATCAGATTGAAAAATTAGACGGCACAAACTACGAAACGAGGAAAGTGCAAATGAAAAATATGCTAGTGTACAACGAATTATGGTCGTATGCTTCGGGAAGAATATTGAAGTCCGCAGAGAATAAAGTAGAATGGACCGCGATGGACGAAAAGGCTCTCGCGATAATTGTCCTATCGGTGGAAAGTAACCAGTTCGGCCACATTAAGAAAGCGACGACTGCGAAGGAAGCATGGGATTCTCTGAATCGGATACATGAATCTAAGAGTCCTGTTAGGAAAGCGGTTCTGTACAAACAGTTGTACAGAATGAAAAAAGAAGCGCATCAAACGATGACGCAATACATTAGTCGATAAAGCAGAACAATTAGAAGAAGCTGGTTTGAAAGTTCCAGAAGAAATGCTGTCGATAATGTTGTTGAACGCTTTACCCATAGAGTACGAAAATTTCTGTGTCGCGATTGAATCAAGAGACGATATTCCCGATCTGCAATCGATAAAATCCAAACTACAGGAACAGAAAGCGAGATTAGAAGAATAAATATAAAATAAATACTTTAATAAAAACCTTAATAGGAAATACGCGCGTGTGAACTTTAATGAGAAGCATAATGAAAGGGACAGATATAAGTCGCAAATAAAATGTTACAAATCCGGGAAACTCGGACATAGTGGATAATAGTGGAGTGAAAGTGAAAGTGATAGTTAGTGTAATGTCGTTATTGTAGTGTACCGTCGGGATGGTGTCTCGACATGGACGGTAGACATTTCGCGTACCGAATTTAAATTAATCGGCCATTTTCAGGGCCACACAAAATATCGCTGGAAACTTCGGACAAGTGTTAATTGTTGAATAATTCGTGATCAGTGTTGAATAATAGTGCAGCGAAAGTGAAAGTGACAGTTAGTATACTCTGTGCCGTTCTACGTAAGTGGATTACATCTTCTGGATTACAACATTTACAATTGAATTGATAAGTTTTTCATTAATAATATTTGTGAAATTCATGAAATCCTTATTTGATGATCGAACGCGGCTCAGAGGCGATACGTGGCCGTGGCTTTTATCACCGAGACGGGCTTGAGTCGTCCCTGTTCGCGTGAGCAGCAGCGCGAAAACTCGTCGGTGCGCAGCCAACTTTAACTGTTAATAACTCGTTAACAAAGCCGCGGATTGCATTTCGGCAAAGGAAAAGGTTACTTGAAATGGCCTCAGGTACCCCCCATTTCCCGAAATGCACATAATTTTGAAACACCCTTTATAATAAAATGCTCGCACGCATCCCACGGCGCATGATAATCTCATGGTGGATGGTAATCCAACGACGGATGATAGTCAACTAAGTAACTAACACAAGACTTAATAAATAACGCGACGCTCGCATCTCCCGATGATTTTTCTGAAATCTTGTAGAATGTTTTTTCCTCTTCATTTGCTAAAATTTCTATGGGCTTAAGTAAAATAAAATACATATAAAGAAGAAATAAAAAATACGCAAAAATAAGGAATGAAAAACGCACACAAG
>NW_027585582.1:0-1679 GCF_028453695.1 Augochlora pura
TCGAGGTTTCTTATCCAAAAAGTTCCACCACGTGTCCCGTCATCGAATAGATCCGATCCGACATCCCCGTAGATCATGGCTGGACCATTCGAAATTCCCCGCACCGTTTGACCGAGATTCACCGGGCGCCCGCTCATAAATGCTCGCGGCGTGTTCGCGCCCGCTCGGAAATTGCCGGAAGAGGGAGAATTTGCATGAGATTGCGGCGTCCAAGTAGAAATTACACGATCAGATCCGATCGAGGGTCACGTAGCCGCCGTATTGCAGCCCGCGGGGGCTAGGGCAATTTTAATTCGCGAGGATTCTCGTCGTGGTGGACAGGGTCTGAGGGCGAGCAGAGATAGAAAGAGAAAGAGAGACAGAGAGTAAAAGAGCGAAAGAGAGAAAGAGCGTAAAAGAGAGTAAAAGAGAGTAAAAGAGCGAAAGATAGTAAAAGAGCGAAAGATAGTAAAAGAGCGAAAGATAGTAAAAGAGCGAAAGATAGAAAAAGAGCGAAAGAGAGAGGGAAAGGTGGAGAAAGAAAGAGCGGAAGCGGAACGCAGAACGGGGTGCGAAAAAAGACAGGGAAAAGGGTGAGAGGAACCGGAGGGTCCCGTTGGCAACGGTCTCACGGGCCGGACCGACGGATGGATGGATGTGAATGCAATTGTTTAATTGGGGAAACGGTATACGCGGCGCGTATAGACGAAACTGCTCGTGCAGAAGCCCATCCATCACCTACGCCGGACTACAGAAACGGCGACGCTCTCCATTCGACACGGCTTCTTGCGAGAACCCTCCGAGCGAATTGAAAATTAACGGCACGGGGACCCATTCCGGGCAACCCTGTATCTGGGACCGTGATGCCTCTCGCCTACCGGAACCGTGCGAATTTTTACGCAGATTTTTCGTTCCTTTAAGGACAAGCTAGAATCACTAATTCTTTAATTTAGGATTATTCGGACTATACAGAAATATTTATAAATTATTTGTTTAATGTATTTTGTGTTACTTGTGTATATATTACTTTATATATAAAATATATTAAAATTGGAATAAAGGTCTTATTGAATATATGATAATATGATTTTTAACAAGTTCCATTGCTTTTACGAAGACCATATATTATTTCTACAGATAGTGTGAAACAGTGCCGATTTTTTTTTTAAATGGCGCTGCGGAAAATTACAAGACGAATATATTTGAACTATTAAAAAATTATGCGAATCGAATAAATTGTAATATAAATAAATTTTCAGCACTGATGAAACATTAGTATCGTTCAGCGTGCACACAAAGCTGTTGTATTATACTTGGTCAAATGACGAATAATTTTGCACTGTGCGCGTTCAAGAGTGCAACATCCAGGATTTTCGACAAAAGTAACGGAACGGAGAATAACGACGAGATGAAACGTAAAAAAAATGCCAGCAAGGAGGGTCGAGGTCGCGTTGACGTTCGACGTCGCCGGCGGCCACTGACAGTGCTGCTCTCTCTCTCTTCTCGATGCTCTGACAGGGCGCCGTTGAAAAATGATGCACCGTTCTCGCGGCCCGGCTAAAAGCACAAAATAGTTTTTCGCTCGCGGAAAAACACGGCTTTTTGTTGGCATCGACGGCCCTGAATCTGCCCTGGCGAGGATCGTCGCTCTTCATTTTTCTTCGGGCGTTCTCTCGAACCGTCGCGGAATTTGCACCCCC
>NW_027585583.1:0-6548 GCF_028453695.1 Augochlora pura
GTCCCAGGAGTCGATGGACAAAAAGGGGTGGGAAAAGTGTCGGAGGCTGTGTTTCTCGAACTCGTGACTTCTTCTGGATCGCGACGTCAGATTACAGCCGAGATAAGGAAACTTTATCCTCCGATCACAGAGTATACGGTGAGATCTAGCGCGAGCGCGCGCGCGCCTTCGCTCCCAGTAGCACCCTGTTGTCACGGTCGCAGGAGGGCCATGAAATAAAGAAGAAACAGACAGAAGGAAAAATATGGGCCGGGGCGGGCAGCAGCAGCAGCAGCAGAGCCTGAAAGGATCCGCCAGCTAATGGGCATTATATTTTTCGGTTGCGGAGAACCCGGGGGCCCCGGGGCTCACGGGGGGATTATATGGGGCCTGTCAGCGGTGCCTAATAACTGGTCCGCCGGTGGCGGCCCTCGCATCTGATACGGGAAACCGGGGCCCTTCGACAATGTGCGCATTAAATACTAATCGCAATGCGCGCACGAGCACGGATCCGCGCATTGTACTAGCGCACGGGATCGTCAAAGGCTCTGCCGACGCCGCCGACAGCCGAGGAAAAGAGCCGGCACGGCGGAGAGCACACAAGAGAGCCGCGCTCTCGCGCCCCAGAACCTCGTGAGACTTCTTCTTCATCCTTCTTCGCCGTCTTCTTTAGGGATAGCTCGCTACGCCCCCGCTTCCGAGACTCCCTTTGTGACCCCTTTCTGACGCGGAATCATCCGAGATTAATTCTTTCCTTTCTTCCACGGACCGAGGCTAGTTCCTCCCTACGAGCACACCAAACACTAGCGACGAACGCTGTTTCAACCCTCGGATGGACGAATGCCGGGTCGTTGCGGCTCGCGGATAAAGCTTGCGATGGAAACCGGTGTCAACGTTGTCTTCTAAAGCTGTTTCGACCGGCTTATCGCTCGGGGATCAAATTGATCTTTTCTTTGATGTATAAGGGTTAATCGATGACGAGTAGACAACTTTTTGATAGTACATGTTACAGAGTATTAAAATTATGAATTTGTTAGGGGAATAATTAATTATTAAACACTATTAGAACTATAAATTGAACTTTAATCAGAACTTTAATTATTTAAAGAAAGCTATAAAATACGTCCTTTTTATTCGAGATATTTAAGGTAACTAACACGAATCAATTCAACAAAAACAATAACGATCAGAAGAGATTCAATAAACCATCGCATGCTTTCACATCTTAAACACATATTCGGTGGTAAATAATAATTTGATTGATTTTTGCATTTCAACTTATTTGTTGAAATTCAACACAGAGATTAGTAAAATGTGAGTAGAAGGTCCGTCAGAGGTCAGCAGGGAGGAAAAATAATTAATCCTCCCATGCCATATTAAGTCGAAATGTACTATATATAATATTTGTTCGGAAAAGTGGTGCTATTGTAAGAAGAATGCAATTAATTAATTTAACGTATTTGAAGGGGTATTGAGTTTTAATGAAGGATGTTCCAAAATGTTCAAGTTACATCCTCAAATTTACGAATTTTCTCAAAATTTTTGAGAATTCTCAAATTCCCATTATTATCGCTGGTTTCTGCGCGACAATTCTATGAAAATTGTAACGGCGATCATCGAACGTGACCATCGATGCATAAATTCTGCATTCTAATAATTCTCTAATTCACTGTTAAAACGCAACAGCATGGAGGTCCACATAAGTCCTAACACAACTTGACATAACCTAAGAAAACGACGAGGGTTGATAACCTCGCTACTTCCATTGGAATTTCTTCGGAGAATCGGCAGGGTGGTAAAACTTTTCCATAGCTTTTGGAGTTTCGTAGGGGGGGAGGGGGTGGTGTTCCGGGCAATAACTGTCGACGGAAAGAAGAAGCTGATCGCGGATTAATCCGGCAGACGGTGCATCACGCTCGCGGGGATGGTTCGCTGTCGAAGTGTCCCCGGTCTGGCTAATCATCCCGGTGAACCCTTTCCTATTGCAGCGTCGGAGGCGGTGAAAGGGTTGCGCGAGATGGCTGCTCGATTCTTGGAGGGCTGAGGCAATTACACGGATTCGTTAATGACGGGCGATGACGTCGGCGCGGGGGGTGAGATATTCCCGCTGACGCGGGGCTATCTTTCGCCTCTACTTATCCGCGGCGTCGTAAGGGGTCGCGACATAAAGGAGGGGCGTGGCGGCAACGGCGGAGAGAGAGAGAGAGAGAGAGAGAGAGAGAGAGAGAGAGGAGGACGTCGACGTCGCCGGGGAGGGTGTGCAGCTGCGCCACGTATCAGCCACCTATATCCTTGGTGGCCGGCTCACCACCCCCCCGTCGGCTTATATTGCCGTCGGGGGGATAATACCGCGGGGGTGCCGGAACGGTTTCATTACACGGCTTCCCGAGGGATAATATCCTCGGATATCTCGCCGGCCCGTCCCCACGGGCCTGGAATTCCGTGCCACCGAGCTTCCTACGAGCGTCACAGACGGCAGACCCATCTTCCCGTGCCTCGCCAACCCCTTCCCGAAAACCATCGAGCGTGTGCTGCGTGGATGATGCTCTTGGCTACGAACAACCCACCCTCCCCTCGATGCCACATGGAAAATGGCCGATTCGGCTCGAAAGCGGGGCTGCATACAGGTCGCGCGACAAAAGCTAGGGAATCAGCGGAAAACTGTAATTAAGAATGTCGGACTTAGTCGGATCTCTAAAAAGATACGAAAATTTATGTTAGCAATAAATGGGATTATCAATTATCTCCGAGCTTGCATAGAACGCCCGAGGGTTGTTACAACTCTGCCGCCTCGCGCGGGGGCTCGATATAAAATATAAATAAATTAATGAAAAGGAAATAACAGATATAATAGGAATAGGCTTCGTAGTAACAAAAAGGAGGTATAATAACAATGATAATTTAACAATGAAAAATAATAGAAAAGAGATGTATATAAAAATAGAAAATGTTGGTATATATAAATAACTCGATAGATAAAAAGATGATATCTAAAGAGATACCAAATGCGAATTGTCGTCGTCGAAGATGCGACCTGTTGATACGCTTTATTAAAAATAGTAGAATAGGTTGCGAGAAGTACTATAAATAGTAACATTGGTCATCGATAGCTTAGATCGAAATAGCCAATACATTTACGTATTTATGTACATAGCTAAAAAATGCTCTTTCTTATAGTAGAAAAAATAGAAAGTAAAAGATTATATATATATATATGACGTGTATAATGTGAATAGGACATACATGTATAATGTATATTGGAAGGTAATTTGAATGAAATCGTAGATTTCTCTAACTTACAGGTCAATAGAAACGTCTTAAATCCTCCGACGGAATTATGCAAACAATAGTCTCGCATACCAATATTTTCGGTGGAGTTTGGAAAAATATTTAGCCAAAAACACTGTCGACACCATCGTTTTCAAAAATAAAAGTGCAGATATTGATATAAGCTTCACGCAACCAGAATTTGTAATCTACTGCCGATATTTTCATTACTTTATCGTATTTTCATTATACTGTATTTTATTATCGTACCTTTATTATACTGTATTTTATTATCGTATCTTTATTATACTGTATTTTATAATTGTACCTTTATTATACTGTATTTTATTATCGTATCTTTATTATACTGTATTTTATTATCGTACCTTTATTATACTGTATTTTATAATCGTACCATTATTATACCGTAAAATTATAAAGCTTTTATATTTGTCAGACTGTTCGGTGTCTTTAAATTCTCGGCGCTGGTACCCGTTCCGAAGGGGTGAAAACAGACTCGAAAATTGAGGACGAGTCTCATTACTAGAGCTGCGGAATTTTATGCGAAATGAAAATTGCATAAGTTAATTGTATGAAACGTACACCTGCCGCCGTAAGTACGCGTACACCTGCAACACTTTTAATGAATACGATATGAATTAACGGAATTAATGCTATAAAACGATGTACGCCGGTGTATTCTCTTTCTAGCCGCGTATTCGGCAACCCCTGACAATATTAAATCCAGCGATTTAATTATCCGAGTTCTTTAAGTCAACGTTTAATAAAGAAACAATGACTTCGATAGAAAAATACCGAAATTATAGACAATCGAATTGAAATCGAATTAAATACAAAATAAAGGACATAATTAAAAGGACATAATTAAATCATAATTAAAAGGAGACGCTAGTTTAACCCTTTGCAGTCGGAGCCATTTCATCTGGAAAAATCCAAAGTATTTTTTAAACTCACGGTGCGTCTATTTCATATAACCCGGAGCATTTTAAACATCATGGAATTAAATTTTGTGACTCGCCCAACAATTAATTAATTCTTGACAATTTTTTGAATGTAAGTAAATTCGATGAAAATTAAAACGTGACATAATAAGCCACGTCGTTTAGCGGCGTCTTATAGTCGCCAAAGGGTTAAACACATCGCGTCGCCGTATCGACGACACCCGAGTAAAAAGGGTTAATTAAAGTCCACGTATACTCTACACAGGGTGCAAGCCTAATCAAAATATGTCTCGCCTTCCAATCGTTACGATTCAGTAGTAATATGTACCTACAAAAAGGCGTTCTATAAAATTATCTATCACAGTATCGTACTCGATACAATATACACCATGGCGCACCGTCTATCAGAAGAGCAAAAGTCCTCGGGAAACTAAAGACGATTCAATAAAATAGAAGCCGTTCCGTCCGGAAGATTTGAAGCGCATTCTCGCGGAAAGGGCACGCGGCGATGAACAAAACGTTCCGTTCGGATGCGAGAGACTGGTCCCGCGAGTAGACCGGCGATGTTGAAGAAGAAGAAGAAGAAGAAGAAGAGGAGGAGGAGGAGGAAGAGAAGGAGGATGAGGTGGAGGAACGGCAAGAGGAAGAAAAAAATCGTAGAGGGCCTCGGTGCCGCGGGGGTAGAGGGAGGGGGGGCGGAGGAAGACGAAAACGAGAACGATATTCCGGCCCGGCACGTGCACGCGGTTAAAAAGGTTCGCCGCAAGAGAGAAGTTTCGACGTGCCGGCGCGCGGGCTTTTCTAAAAGCGGAACCGGCTGTCGTGATACGGATCTGACCAATCATAAAAGCCGCATAATGGCCACTTATTCATCCATCCCGGCCGTGTGGAGCCGAACAAAGGCAGAAATTAGTCAGGTTCGGTATGCTTATTAATTGACTGACATTTCCGTCATATTATTGTACAATGAATCGAAAGCGGCTCGCAGAGCTCTCGAAAACCCCCGCGAGGCCTCTCTTTGCCCGCCGGCCCCCCCGTCCTCTCTACTTACTCTCTCTCTCTCTGTCTCTCTCCTCTCTTGGTCTAGGGGTTGCCATCGGTTCCCCTGGAATCGCCCGGAACCCACTGCCACGTTTCTCGATGCCGACACGTCGAACCCGCGATCAACTAGACGAAGCGAGCGAATCAACCAGCCGGCGAAATATAAGATAAACGGGGCGCACAATCGATGTCAATTCTCGAACCGCGATTATCGAGAGACATTTCGATAGAGTCTGTTTAAATCGCCACTTAATCGCTCAGTCTACAGGCGATCTGGTTTAAATGGATGGAAAAATTCGTGAACTGAGAATTATTAGATTTTTAGATAGTTGTTAACCCTTTGTAGTCGTATTAGGTGTGCCATGTTGGTTGGACGAATAATAATGCATAATATGTAAGATTAATCCTTTGCAGTCGGAGCCATTTTAAGTCGAAATCCAAGATATTTGTTTCGACTTGTAGCGTTGCCATTTTATATGACTTGAAGCATTTTATATATTATGGCATTTAGTGACTCGTGCAACAGTTAACAATTTTCTAAATATAAAGAAATATGATAAAAATTATTTCGAAACGTGGCATGATCATTTTTAGCGGCGCCTTAGAGTCGCCACTCGACCGCAAAGGGGTAAGGAACAAGATTTATTAATCCTTTTTTAAAGCTTTGATATATGTAATATAGTAACATTTTTATGTAAAAATAGAAAAGATAGAAGATAAGTATATTTGGTGGCTGAGAGTAGACATACGACTGCAAGGGTTAAAATGCTCCGCTGTCTAAGGGTTGAACTTAATATATTAACCAGACTGTTGCAGTTTAATTATTATAATATTGTCGTTTAGAAAGCGTAATTTGCGTTCTATATTGCGTTTTGCATTTAACCAACTCGGCGTTTGTTTCTAGTGGTTTTAACGACTATCCAACTATTTCATCGTACGCAAAATATTATTATTCACTAATTCCCCTATTCTAATTCCCTAATTCCAATTTCCCTATATTATAATAAAATAAACATAAAAATATGGTTACTAAAACCAACCGATAAAACATTGAAGTTCCAAAGGGTTAAAAACATCTCCAAATAACTTTTAAAATTACGTCAAATATTTCGGAAAAGAATACGAGACCTAACGAATCATTAAAAATAATATCGCGTATTTTACCACATTGGTTTCTTTCTCTTACAATAAACATCTACGTTGCACTATTAGCACGCGACGGTTCTCGATCTCGCGCCGAAAAATTCCGCGGGATCGATCATTTCCGAGTCTCGACGGCGGCGTCTCGGTTACCAGAAC
>NW_027585584.1:0-1679 GCF_028453695.1 Augochlora pura
TCACGAGCACTTTCCTTAATTGTTCACAATCATTTTAGTTAATTGTCTCAATTTTCCGGACCGATTTAACTACCGAAATGTGTTTTTTAATACGGAGCGGCGCGGAAGCACGTCCGCCCTGTCGGCCACCTAGCGGACACCCCCATGTTGTACCTCACTTATATAGACTTAATTTCACTTGTATCCTCTTCTATCTTCAGTTTCTTCTGGGATATTATGTTGTATCTCACTTATATACACTTAAAGTCCCTTATATCCCCTTCTATCTCTTTTATATCCTTGCATATTATGTTGTATCTCACTTATATAGACTCAAATTCACCTGTATCCACTTCTATCTCTCTTTATTCTGGGATATTATGTTGTATCTCACTTATATAGACTTAAATTCACTTGTATCCCCTTCTATCTCTCTTATATCCTTGCTTATTATGTTGCACCTAACTTATATAGACCCAAATCTACTTGTATCCTCTTCTATCTCTCTTTTATTATGGGATCTTACGTTGTATCTCACTTAGGTCCACTTAAATTCCCTTAAATTCACTTAGATCCACTTAAATTCCCTTGTATCCTCTTCTATCTCTCTTTTATTCTTGGATATCATGTTGTATCTCACTTATATAGATTTAAATTCACTTAAATGCTCTTCTATCTCTCTTTTATTATGGGATCTTACGTTGTATTTCACTTAGGACCACTTATATTCCCTTGTATCCACTTCTCTCTCTCTCTCTCTCTTATATCCGTGGATATTATGTTGTATCTCACTTATATAACCTTCAATTCCCTTGTATCCTCTTCTATCGCTCTTTTATTCAGGGATACTATGTTATATCTCACTTATATACACTTAAATTCCCTTGTATCCCCTTCTACCTCTCTCTTATCCATGCATATAACGTTGTTCCTCACTGATACACACTTAAATGCCCTTGTATCCTCTTCTATCTCTCTTCAATCCGTGGATATTATGTTGTATCTCACTTATATACACTTAAATTCCCCTGTATCATCTTCCATCTCTCTTTTATTCTTGGATATTATGTTGAATCTCACTTATATACACTTAAATGCCCTTGTATCCTCTGCTACCTCTCTTATATCCGTGGATATTATGTTGTATCTCACTTACATACACTGAAATTCCCTTGTATCCTCTTTTATCTCTCCTTCGCCTTTGGATATTATGTTGTATCTCACTTATATACACTTAAATTCCCTTGTATCCTCTTCTCTCTCACTTATATCTTTGGATATTATGTTGTATTTCACTCATATACACTTAAATTCCCTTGTATCATCTTCTATCTCTCTTTTATTCTTGGATATTACGTTGAATCTCACTTATATACATTTTTTTTTTTTTTTTTTTTTCACGCGGAGGGGAATGCGTTACGCACACCGACAAGGGGCGCGTAGCCGACCAGATGGTGAGGTCAGTAGTGTGGGACTCACCGAAGTGCTACCCACTAAACCCCTCCTCGGGCCTCTGCCCTATACCCACTCACCCCGGACCCGCCTCTCGGCATTACTGCAGGTTGAGTGGGTGGCTCAAAGAGCCCTTAATCGCTCCACTTCTGCCTCTTCTTCCTCTTCTTCCTCTGCCTCTGTTTCCTCTTGTCATCGGAATGTTTTCCCTCGTTGTCCTCTGAAACCGGGTTAAGGTCACCTCCTTT
>NW_027585585.1:0-257 GCF_028453695.1 Augochlora pura
CTTATATCCTTGCATATTATGTTGCACCTCACTTACATAGACTCAAAGTCACTTGTATCCTCTTCTATCAATCTTTCATTATGGGATATTATGTTGTATCTCACTTAGGTCCACTTAAATTCCCTTGTATCCTCATCTCTCTCTCTGATATCCTTGGATATTATGTTGTATCTCACTTAGGTCCACTTAAATTCTCTTGTATCCTCTCCTCTCTCTCTTATATCCTTGGATATTATGTTGTATATCACTTATATACA
>NW_027585585.1:357-1679 GCF_028453695.1 Augochlora pura
TATGTTGTATCTCACTTATATAGACTTAAATTCACTTGTATCCACTTGTATCTCCATTTTATTCTGGGATATTATGTTGTATCTCACTTAGATCCACTTAAATTCCCTTGTATCCTCTTCTGTCGCTCTTTTATTCTGGGATATTATGTTGTATCTCACTTATATACTCTTAAATTCACTTGTATCCCCTTCTATCTCTCTTTTATTCTGGGATATTATGTTGTATCTCACTTCTATGCACTTAAATTCCCTTGTAGCCCCTTCTATCTCTCTTATATCCTTGCATATTATGTTGCACCTCACTTATATAGACTCAAATTCACTTGTATCCTCTTCTATATCTCTTTCATTATGGGATATTATGTTGTATCTCACTTATGTGCACTTAAAGTACCTTATATCCCCTTTTATCTCTATTATATCCTTGCATATTATGTTGTATCGCACTTATATAAACTCAAATTCACCTGTATCCTCTTCTATCTCCCTTTTATAATGGGATATTATGTTGTATCTCACTTAGGTCCACTTAAATTCCCTTGTATCCTCTCCTCTCTCTCTCTTATATCCTCGGATATTATGTTGTACCTCACTTCTGTACACTTAAATTCACTTATATCGTGTCCTATCTCTCTTTAATTCTGGAATATTATGTTGTATCTCACTTAGATCCCCTAAAAATTAACTTGTAACCTCTTCTATCTTTCTTATATCCGTGGATATTACGTTGAATCTCACTTATATACACTGAAATTCCCGTGTATTCTCTTATATCTTTCTTATATCCTTGGAATTTATCTTGTACCTCACTTATATACACTTAAATTCACTTGTATCCTCATCTATCCCTCTTTTATTCTGGGAGATTATGTTATACCTCGCTTATATATACATAAATTCACATGTATCCTCTTCTATCTCTCCTATAGTCTTGGATATTATGTTGAATCTTACTTATATACACTTAAATTCCCTTGTATCATCTTCCATCTCCCTTTTATACTTTTATATTATTTTGTATCCCACTTTTGTATACACTTAAATTTCCTTGTATCGTCTTATATCTCCGTTTTATTCATGAATATAATGTTGAATCTCACATATATACACGTAAATTCCTATGTATCATCTTCTATCTCTCTGATATCCATGGATATTATGTTGTATCTCACCTATATACACATAAATTCACTTGTATCCTCCTCTATCTCTCATTTATTCTTGGATATTATGTTGTATCTCACTTAGATCCACTTAAATTCCCATGTATCCACATCTATCTCTCTTCCATTCTGGGAAATTATGTTGTATCTCACTTAGAT
>NW_027585586.1:0-1677 GCF_028453695.1 Augochlora pura
ATGAAATACATCGAATTCGTCAATGAAATATATCGAATTCGTCAATGAAATATATCGAATTCGTCAATGAAATACATCGAATTCGTCAATGAAATATATCGAATTTGTCAATGAAATATATCGAATTCGTCAATGAAATATATCAAATTCGTCAATGAAATACATCGAGTGCCTCGAAGACGGACGAAGCTTTAAGACGTCGTTAATTTATATCGACAAAGCATTCTATTCGATCATGCTCGCGTTACAACATCGAACGAATTCATTCATGAAATGATCGACCTTTTGAAACATTCACGAGCAACCATAATTGCAACCGAGTACGATGATTATAAATTGAATTAAATTGAGTACGATAATTATAGGTTGAATTAAATTGAATACGATAATTATAGGTTGAATTAAATTGAATACGATAATTATAGGTTGAATTAAATTGTCTAGAATAATTATAACTTGAATTAAATTGAATTATATTGAATTAAATTGAATAGTGTGATTATAAATTGAATTGAATTGCATACAATGATTATAAATGGAATTAAATTGCATACATAAAATTTTTGATACAATAAAATTGAAAAAAATTGAATACAATAATTATGATTTCAATTAAATTGAATAGAAAAATTAGAAATTGAGTTAAATTGAATACGATAGTTATAGATTGAATTAAATTGTCTAGAATTATTGTAAATTGAATTAAATTGAATAGAATAATTATAATTTTGAATTAAATTGAATAGGATAATTATAAATTGAATTAAATTGCATACAATAATTATTGACACAATGAAATTGAAATAAATCGAATAGAAAAATTAGAAATTGAATTAAATAGAATAGAAAAATTACAAATCGCATTAAATTGAATTAAGCTCAATACAATAATTATTTCTTCACGACCTCATTTATTTTTACCCTAACGGCTTCTTAACCGCTGTCAACGTCGCCATTTCACGACAACGGCGACGGTCTATTTAATTTCGTTGCCTGCCTATTCAAATTCGTCGCATGCAATAAACACAGTCTTTAATCAGCCACGGAAATTGTTGAACGCGCGACGGCTTGTATTCAGCGACTCTAGATTTTGATTTCTTGCGTAACTAACGATTGCGTTTAACCGTTCGCTCGAACGTGTCTGATTGATACCCCTCACGGCTTCCGATTTCTATCTCTGCATTCATGGGCGAACACAATCGCCGGATTTTCTGATCCAATCGAAGCATTGTTTTTCTCACTTGGTATTGTCGGTGATTAATCTCAACGTTGAATTTGGATCTTGCAAGTTGTCCGATTGGGATCTTGAATTGTTTAAACAGTCGCGGCGGTTACGAGGCGCAAGCTTGTTGTAGTGAGGATCGTATTATAGCATTTTCAAAAGCGTGGATTCTAGAGGATTTTAGCGTATGAATTTTTACAATTTTATCAAATTTTACCATTGTGTCGTATCAATTGGGCAATGAAATAAATTAAGGTACACAATTTATTGCCGCTTTGTATAAAAATATCGAACTCAAAGAGCCGTCGTTTTGAAGAATATAGCTGACTTTAAATTCGCTAATTTCCAAATTGTCGATTTTTCTTTATATACCGATTAATTATGTCACTTATAGATCAAAACACCACTAAAATAGAATTTCAAATTACATAAAAATTGAATTTCGAATTACATAA
>NW_027585587.1:0-1677 GCF_028453695.1 Augochlora pura
CGCTCAGCAATCCTCAACAATTTAATATATAAATATATGAAATTAACCCTTTGCACTCGATGCCATTTTAAGCTTACATCCAAAATTGCTATTTTGACCAACTGTAATATAGTACTTAGTATAATTTATGCATGTGAGATTGAGTCTTGTGACTCGTAAAACTGTTACGCTTTTAACAGAAGGGTATTTAATAATGTCAACATTATTTTGTTAATTATGTAACAATCTTCATTGGCGCTTCAGAGGCGCCACTCGAGTGCGATTTGTTACATATTGCGACTCGTAAAGGAAGCGTTAACAGTTTTTAAAATATAAACAAATTAAGTCGCGTTAAAATTATTTTTAAAAGTCATGCAACGAGTCGTCGGTCGACTGAAAATGGTTTAATTTAGCCTCCGCGGATATTATAATTTTTTTACATCCCGTCGCCGTTCCATCAGACCCGAACAGCCACGGTAACACAAAACGTCTCGCCGCTCGAACGCTCGCAGATGAATTTTCGCAGAATCGAGCCAAATTGAATTAACAAACAGCCGAAATTGAATGTTCCGTTGGCTGCGCCGGCGTCCAATATTTGCAAAGGTTGGCACAGGTCGAATTGCATTACGTTGCAACTGGACGATGGAGGGGATATCGCTCGCTCGCAGCGACTAAAACTGCGAACGCGATACGCAAGTATCTGCATAACTGTCGGGCACGCAAGTGTTCGCGTTCGGTCGAACTATAGATAGAAAACGCGGCGCCCGTTGCTTCGAACAGAGGAACAGCGCGCGGAGCCCGGTGACAATGCCGTGGAACAATCGTCCCGCGGCTGGCTATCGCGTCCTCGTGATTATTCGCGGACGAATTCGCGCGACGTGCCTACTTTGCGGCCGAGAAATTCGTTAAAACGCGTGCTCGTTATCCGCCGTGTCTGGCTTTGACAGCGCGGGGCCGGTCGCAACAATGACGGCGCCGGAAGAACCGATCGACCCGATCGGAAATATGACGGGCCGGTTCGCCGTCGTTCTATTTCGGAATCGGCTAACCCGAAGTCCGCGAATTCTTCCGCTGAGAACGGAATTTATTCGCGGACGTCTCCGCGATGTTCGATAACAACGTGCTCTATTGTTTTAAGGCACAGTAGATCTTCGATTATCAGAATTTAATATAATCTTCGATAAATTATTGGTAGAACAGTATAAGTAGAACAGTATAAGATATTACGGTATAGATAGGACAGTATAAATAATGAATATTAAAGGAAATCTAGTTCGGTTAATCGAGGTTCTATCGCGCATTTTTATCTTAAAATTAACCCTTTGCGGTGATATTGAATTTATACATAGGTATCGTATCGGATTAATTTTCGTTGAACGAACAGTAATACATTGTTACGTACGGAGATTACTCCCGACGTTTTTCTGCTCCTTCTTGAGGGTTTACGCTAGCTAACGTCGGCCGGGAGCACGGTTCCGCGATCATAATATAAAAATGTTTAGTCTTCCGACGAACGCCAGCCCAAGGGCTGGGACCACCTGTTTCCGAGTCACTGTATCATCCGCGGTGTAGGCCCCCACGATTCAAACATCAAAAATGTTTAGTCTTCTAACGGACGCCAGTTTAAGGGCTGGGACCACATGTCACTGTATCATCCGCGGGATGATCTGGTCACGTAGGCCCAGTCCCCACCACCAA
>NW_027585588.1:0-1676 GCF_028453695.1 Augochlora pura
TGCAAAAGATACCCAAACTGAGTAATATGCACTAGTGCATTGACTGGGTCTGATTGGTGATTCCTCTTGCAACAACTTTTGCATTTCCGTGTAAGCATTGATATAGTGATTTTTATCCATTGAAGCAAATGTTAACAATTTTGTTTTCATTTCTAATTCTTGAGGACGTTCAAGGGGACCTAAGGCAACAACATCACAATGATTCACTGGTTTGTAAGATGGAGACGATTTTGGAGTAATGTTGGAGAAAACAAATTCTAAACATCTAGGTATAATGCCAGGAGATGTAGTACTTCCTTGTAAAGTAAATGATTTCCCTGAACTGGTGGTACCTATAAAAGTTATAATACTCATGTAGGAATTAATAACAGAAGTAATCAAGTCGTTCGTTTAATCACTTGAAATATAAATATTATCTATAAGATATCTTATATCTTTACCATAAGTCATGATAGTTGAATTCTGACCAGCTAAAAAATCTACCATGTGCTGTTTGACAGCTTGTTCAAACAGTTCTAGCTGAGTAACCTCTGGACCAAATGTTTGACTAAATGTATATTTTCTATGTACAATATCACTGTTATTAGATCTCTTCAAGCAATTACTAGTATTATCCAAAGTAGGAAGTTTTGTCAGCAACGTGGTGGAATTCAGAATTTTATATGCCTCTTGTTGCTCCTGTGTTAATTTAATCTGTTTGGGAAATGGTTTCAGTCGTAAGTAGACTTGAATAGTCTGAAAACTCTTTGACACTGAGTTGTTCGTCACTTCTATAGAATCGCATTCTTCAATGTCATAAACAGACATCAAATTCTTTTTTGTGCTTTCTGAAATATGTGGTCTTTGTCCATAAGACAAAATACTTGGGTCTCTTCCAAATAAATATGATACTTCATCTTGCGAATTTAAGTTATAAGAAGGTCTAATGGAATCTAATGTATTGTCCATCTACAATAATTCAAAAATATTAGCCATATATGTTATATATGTAATTATGTGTAATTAAGAATTTAATTTATAATTATTAATTTGTAATTAACTGATATTAGTAACTTATTATTCGAATAAAATTAAATTAATTGTTTGAACATCAAGTAAATTAACTACTATAATTTTTTCCATTGAGATTAATCGATTAAACACTTCATGATATTCAATTGACTTCTTTAATCAATTAATGTTCAAATTTAGTGCACGAATAATTCATGATTTGTTTCTAAACAAAAATTCACAGTAAATAATTGACCGATAATTGGTATTCTTTATACAATAATTATTTTAAAATGTATACATACCTGTCTTTTACGTTTATAAAATTAGAAAACCACTTATGAAATTATACAGAAACTTGAACAATTAATATAAAATAATCATTGACACCGTTTCTTTTTCGTTAGGCTTACAATTCACACAAACGGTTAGCGTTCCGTTTTGAAATTTTCAATCTTTGTATGTGGCGTCACCATTTCCGGCGGCCGAAGCGAAATATTCATTTCTTTTTCGTCCTGCTCGTCTTTATCTACAGAACTGAGCATCCCTAGCCGCGCAGGCAAATACATGTAACTATAAAGCATAAATACATGTTACAAACGAAATATAAGATTAGACTAGATACTCAATACATTTGTAGGCTGTTCTTCCGTTTATGGTCCATCTCAGAATTCGATGAAATTTTG
>NW_027585589.1:0-1676 GCF_028453695.1 Augochlora pura
TTTGTATGTAAATTATATAATTGTATATAATCGCATATAATCGTATATAAATTATATTTGTATTACATAAGAATTAAAATAGTTTGTATACAAGACACTCGACACATCTGAGAAAATCGCCTCGTCCTGCTACCTCACGTGATCGAAAAAGTCGTCGTCCGCTAAGGGTTAACCAAGCGTGTTATTAGAATTATATCTGTTCGATTTTTATAAGAGACACCATAAAAATTAAGAAAAAGTATTTCAATGTTCAAAGATATCGAGCCAGTTTTGGCAGCACGAATCTCGCGGACACCCAGTATAGGACGAAACGGTAGCTATCGAAGCCTTCAACGTCCAAAGTCTCCCTCGGGAGATCCCGTCCGCGGCTTAACGTTAGAGGATCCCGACGCACCTCGACTCGGGGATCTCCTCACCAGGTTAAGTGTTTCCGAATGCAAATCCTTCGGGCACCCCCTAATCCTCGCGCAGGAAATCCTGGGCCGGCTGCGAACCGTAAATCCACGCGAATCTGCCGGACACTCGGTTGCGTTGGAATTTATTCGGTTCCTTCTCATAAACGGTCGCCATCTCCTCCTCCTCGAATCGCGGCTATTTTTACCACGACCATGGAAAGTCGACTCTCCGCTCTCTCTCTCTCTCTCTCTCTTTCGCCTCCTCCTCCATTTGTCTCTTCGCTTATCCCCGGTCGATTTATCAACGTACTTGTGGCCAGACATCCGGTCGTCTCTTATCAGACACGTCGAATCCTCTGAAACGTCGCGGCCGACCTTTCCCCATCGACGGCGTGCGGCTAATCCCGTCCGCGATCTACAGGATCGATCCCCGATCGTGTTGTAGCCGCTCTCCACCGATCAAGTGGCTTCTCGTATCTTATTTTACCCCGTCGTTCCCCTTTTATCCAATTTTAACGCGTTGCCGGAGAGCGCAACAACGACTGTGCACTTTTATGTGTTGGGTTGGGAAATAAGTTCGTAGCGTTTTTCTATTTTCTCATTATTTTACAACACTTTGTTGCTGTTTTGACGAAGTGTATAATATTCATTCGACAGAGCTGTTTCTGCTCGACAAGACTGTGTTAATAGTTATAACATTAAATTAATCTATTATTTACTATTTATTATTCAAACAGCAACAAAATCGTTGTAAAATAAAAGAAAATAGAAAAACGCTACGAACTTATTCCCCGACCGAATATTTACCAGACGATACAGAACTTTCTTCATCTTTGAAGCGAAGTTCTAACGTATCAACCCTTTGTGCTCGAGGCTATTTGACGTGTAAATCCAAAATAGCTGTTTCGACCAGCTCTGTAAAATTCAGCGAGTACCTGTTTATGGGCCCGCGTTGAAATCAAAGCGGAAAGCAGCGAGAACCGGAACGAGCGCCGGTCTCGAGGCACCAGTTTCTCTCTCTTCTCCTCCCCTCCCCCCCCCTTCTTCGCCCGCCAACAGACGCTCTAACAAACTTAGTCAACGAACGTCAACGAGCTTGCGTAACGACGATGGACGTCCGCTCGTTCGAAGGTAAGAAGGTCGTTAATCACGATCCACGGCCGACCTTTCGCCGGCGGAATAGTTGAGGACAAAAGTTTCGATTGTCTTCGGACCGAAATTGATTCTGTTGAATCGCTTATGTTGATACGATAAACGGTATAATGTGGTTGACAGATTGTC
>NW_027585590.1:0-1676 GCF_028453695.1 Augochlora pura
GAGAACTGGTTGTTGTTGCTGTAGTTGTTGAAGTCGTTGTTGTTGTTGTTAACACTAGGTTTACGGGACCCATCAATTTTACGGATTTCAAACTTTGAAATGAAACACGCAAAAACCATAGCATTAATCTTAACTACTTTGCGCCGTAAATTTAGAATTTCATTAAGAAAGTTTATACACACAACTATTATTTTTTTAAGCTTCCTAAGTTTGGTAATTTTTATGTGGTATACCTATTTCTACGGAGCCCGTCAAATTGACGTGTTAGCTGATAACGTAAACAATCCTTATATATTTGCTTCGTTTGTAAAATTATTCCTCCAACAGTAAATATAAGAGTGAACGAAAAGTCTGAGATGCCTCGAACTCATTGTATCTCAATATTGGATCGATAATATTGTTACGGCGGTCATGTGGAGTCGCCGTAATGAAGAAATACTTCATAGTGAACAACCCCTAAGGAAATAGAAGAAGTTCGGGGTTGTCACGGAGTCGTTGAATTGACAGTCTGTCGAAGAGACTCTCTTGAACTGTCAAAGCGAGAGGAGCCTTATTAGTTATTGTTAATTGTGAACCAATAAAGAATATATACAAGATGCCGCGACGTACGTCGAGAACGCGCAACAATATGATATAAAGTAAACTGTTTGGCCTGGGTGGCCTGTTTTTTGTATTCAACGAAATCGATTACCAGAGAGATCCCCGCGTCATTCGAAACTCAAAGCATGCGGCAGACTAAATGTCGTATCGAAAAGATATTCGGTTCATGTGTTGGTTCAATATAACAACACATACAAGCAATTTTCAAAGCCGGCGATAGCCGACGTTAGGCTGCGGTGGAACGAGCTGGTCTTCAGAATAGTTGTTGCAGTGACAGTGGTAAGAACATTTTTCGAAGACAGTGTGCAAAAGTTCCGGTTATTGTAGTCCCCGCTTATTGTAAGTATTTACAATAGGGTAATTGAATTTAGGCACAGATTTTTTACTTTCGCCGATCACCCTTTTTCTAGCAATTATGAGTAGAAACACGAGATATAATAAGAAATTGACCAAAATTACCAACATCAATGAGGATTGTTCTGAGGGTAGTTCCGAATAAGATCAATATGAATTCGGTGAAAGTGAAGATACTAGTGAATATTCTGAATCCACTGAAACTGAAGAAATGGAAGGATCTTCGGGTAGTGAAGAGGAAAACTTGGTCAATAGGCGTCGTAAAAAGAAAAGGACGCGAATTATTTCTAATTCTAACACCGAGGTTGAAAGGACGAGTATTCCAAGTACATCCCAAGATGTAATGAAAGAAATTGAAATTGCAGCTGACGGGACACGGTGGGTGAAACTGCAAGCAGGAAAATCTGCGGGTAGGCCGCCTGTTCATATGATATTCAAGGATATCGCAGGGCCTACTGGTTACGCAAAAAGAAATATTATGTCGGGTTGTGTAACTAGTGCTTTTGAATTGATAATTGACACTCACATTATGAAACACATACAAGAATGCACCGAAACCGAGGCACGTTGAGTTTTGAAAAACGACTGGAGAATCAGTCTTCAAATTACGTACTTTTCTGGCAGTACTACAGTACCCGGGGTGCGTACTGTTATGCATCATCCCAAGTATTACAAATATTACTAGAATTTAATCACCAAAATTATTAGACATACTTCACTCC
>NW_027585591.1:0-1676 GCF_028453695.1 Augochlora pura
GGGAAATCGTCCAGGTCAGCCTTCGACGGTTACGGTACCGTCGCGTACTCGAGTAGTGTGACCCTTCGGATTACCCGGTTTACAGCACGTCCCAGCTGTGGGCTTCAAAAATGCTATTAGGAAGTTCTCTTAGAAATCTTAACTTTATGACACGTAATGGTTACTGAGGAAGATGGAAATTAAATTAGCATGCTTCTGGTCGCCAGATGTAAAAAGGGTCTTCTTCTCAAAAATAACCTTCCTCGCGTCCGTGTCATAAACCCCATTGGTAGAAACTCCCGGCGATTGTTCCTTCGGGACGAAACAACAGTAAAGGTTCTATTTTCTAGATATGAAGTGAGTAATTTATGTATTGGTTTCGGAAAATGGGCTTTTAGTGTTTGCAGTAGTCCTGTATGCCAAACTTTGTCAAACGCTTTTTCAATGTCCATAAAGAGGGTTGTGCAATATTGTTTGTTTCCTATTGCAGTAATTATTTCGTTAACTGGTCTATGTAGTTGTTCTATGGTGGAGTGTTTGTTTCTAAATTCAAACTGATGATCTGGTATTAGTTTCTTACTTTCTATTATAGGTTTCAGGCGACTGTATATTATTTTCTTGAGAATTTTTGATAATATTGGGAGTAGGGATATTGGTCTGTGGAAGTGAGAACAGCGGTGGAAGAAACGATTGACTCGGTTTAACTATACTCAATTTATTACAAGATTACAGTCGGTACAAACCCGCGATTCCCGCGTACTGTACCCGACGAACGCTCTTACTAAACTAAACTTACAGACTAGCCGTTCGCTCGCTCATGCATTTCCACAAAAATCATTCTTTCTCATTCTCACATTTCGCTTTCAATCTAAACTCACTAAATGCATTCACTCTCTGTGACACTCGAACCAATTGTCCAAACATCCGCTCGACGCTATCGCACAGCACGCAGCCCGGTCCATTCGTCCAAACATTCTTTCGTCCGAAAACTAAACATATGGCGGAGACGTGGCGCCGGTTTGTCGCCGCCACAGGTCTATATGACGCTGTTTGATGCGGATCTTTTCCAGGCTTAAGCAACATAATAATCTGTGCTGTTTTCCACGTGGATGGAAAGTACTGTATCCTTAGTACTGCATTGTAAATTATGGTAATTAGTCGTATTGCCTTTGGTGGTAATTGCTTTAGGATTTTACCATTGATGAGGTCCATACCTGGCGATTTGCTGTTTTTAATGTTTTTGATCATCTGAAGAGTTTCATTATTGGTTACATTGGGTATAATATAGTGATCGTCCTGTAAGTCCGTGTTCAAGTTGTAGTTTTTATCGGTTGCATTTACTTGGTTGACTGTGTTAACGTCATTAGTCCTGTGTGGTGTAAACGTGTTGCATAAGTAGTTGGCAAATTCCTGTGCCTGCTTTAGATCGCTTCTTGCCCATGGTCCGTCGGTTTTCCTGACGTGTTTTTGCCATTTTGCTTTCGCCATTCTCTTTTCTTTGATTTTATCGAGGATGATAAGTGGTAATGTTTTGTTTTGTCTCCTCTCTGTTCTATATGGGGTAGTTGCCCCAGCTGCATCCTGTATAGCAGTTGTTAGCATTGTTACTGCATGCTCAATATCAGCTTGTGTCTTCAACAGGATACTGCAATTAATCCTATTTTCAACTAATAACTTGAATTTTTCCCAGTTGGTGG
>NW_027585592.1:0-1675 GCF_028453695.1 Augochlora pura
GGGAAAGACGGGCACGTACGTGTAGTTAACGTACGTACTGCCAAATCAAATTACATATGCCCGATTACACGGATATGTAAACTCCCTGTGGAAGTGTCACCGTAGGCTGTGTGGCGCGACACACAACGACGCCTCGGTCTATGTGGCACAACAAACCTCGCGATAGCGAGGAGAAATAACGTAGTCTGAACGGGACAAACCAGTGCGGTACCCCTTCCACTACTACCTCGGTGAACGCGAGCCTGAACTCCTGGCGGTTTGACCCAGGAGACTTTGATTGTTGACTTTGAATCATTTTGATTTCGTACACCATGGAGGCTCAGTTCGAAAAGATAGTAGCGATCACTGAGGAGGAGCAAACGGCAGAGGAGCCGGAAAAGGCTCCAAACCAGGAGACTTTGCCAACCCGGGAGCAACCGGGGTTGAGTCTTGACCTGGGGTGGGGACCCCACAGGATCCCCGACCACGTTCCGTGGACTTCGCGGACCTATCGTCTGGCCACCCCCGTTGGCATCTACCGGCTCCGATGGAACCGGGAAGGGGTGCTGAGGTCAGCAACCCTTCGAGAGGACCCCTCTCGACCCGCCGAAACCAAGGCTGGTGGGACTACCCCGGCCCCGGAGCCAGTCCCGAGGAAGCGGCAGCTCCCTCACAAACGATCGCCCTCGCCGACGTCGACCAGAAGGGCCTGCACGACGAGGACGGCCCCAGCGCAGAAACCAAGGGAACGGCGTGGCCTACCACGACCGCACCACGCGGGGACCACCGGCAGCCAGGTCGAGGAGGCGGCCAAACTAATGAAGTTGGGAGCCGCCGTGCAGGATATTCTGCGGCGGAACGACCGACCAGGGGGGTAAGAAAGTTATTTTTTATCTCCTGGGAAAGGAGCTCTCTCTCTCTCTCTCTCTCTCTCTCGTTCTCTCGATTCTCTACCTTTCCTTGTCGACAAAGCTAGCGGATTACATAGCTTTCGACACTTCGAAACTACCGCGACTCCGGGTTATTGCACGAGTCGTGCAAGGGGGGCGGTATGTTTAAATATCGCGTTAATTTTCGAAGGGAATTCCTCGAAAGCGATACTAAATTTATCGGATTCTGAGTTTTTGCCTGAGAACGCTCGGAGTCCCGACCCCGGTCGAAAACACTTCGAACCGGCGACCGTTGAGACTCGGCGACCTCGGCAACAACGGACGATAATAGAGTCAAAATCGAAACGTTATACAGAGGACAAAGCAAATTTTAACGGACTTTGGAAAAATTTGCATGGTAACCAGGTATAGAGAGAGAGAGAGAATCGGCAAGTTAGAACGGTTACGTGCCCGAAGTATTTTTCGAAAGCACCTCCGCTCGTCGAGCATACAGATTTTGTGCTGTGACCTCGTACGAGACACATCGAACGTTTTGTCGTGTGCCATCGCTTTCGTGTGACGAAAAGGAAAGAGGTTTAACCAGAAGCTTTCTTCTGAACGCCGACAAGATTCGAGCTTTCGGTAAGGTTAAGAGTTCAAATGTGTTTTACATTTGCGCGTTTTCTACCGAAAAGCGACTCTAGTTGTGCTGTGCTTTCTCCAGCACAATTAGAGAGATTAGAGCCTACACCCTCCGCTCGGCCTGCACTATTGCTGTGCTCGAGCTGTGAGTTTGTAGCGCATTAACAGAGCACTCAGGTGATACG
>NW_027585593.1:0-6544 GCF_028453695.1 Augochlora pura
CGCGCATGGTGACGGCCAACGAGATTCACGCTAAACTGCCCCCAGCAAATAACGTGCCATTGCCTTCGTCGGCCACCTTATTGAGTAAGAGTGTTGCCCAGGCCCACACCACTGGGAGGTGAAGGTTGGTCTTTGTGAGCCCACAGGAAAACGAGTAGCGCATGCGCTCCATGCCACTCCAGTAAATGAATGGGATTTCTTATTCCGATTTTCCAACTGGAGCAAGCTACTTCGGGTTACCGCGTACAGTCTCCGGTTACGGAAGCGGATCGCAGGAGAGCAACGGACGCATGACGCAAAAGTCATCGAACCGTCCGAGCTGCAACTTTCAAAGGAAAGAATTGCTCGTTACTTACAGCGCATGCACTTCGCAGAGGAATACCGGTGTTTAAAGAATCATCGTGGAATACCTGCGAAGTCTGATCTCAAAAGTCTGAACCCATTTCTCGATGACCAAGGCATCCTGAGAGTGGGTGGAAGATTAGAGAATGCAACACTGCCGTGGGAAACGAAGCATCCCATAATCTTACCAAAGCACTATGTGTCGACACTCATAATAAGACAGTGTCATAGAAACACATTGCACGGAGGGATGCAGTTAACCATGTATACAGTAAGATAGCAATTCTGGATCCTCGGCTGTCGAAATGCAGCGCGAACGGTCATACATCAGTGCATAGAATGCGTACGTTGGGGAAACAAAATGTCTACGCAAATAATGCACGATTTGATACCGAAACGCAGCCGACCGGCAAGGGCATTTTCGAATTGCGGAGTGGATTACGCTGGACCATACAGAGTTCGCGACTCCGCTGGCCGAGGTAAAACGGCTCATAAAGCGTATATTGCAGTATTCGTATGTTACGCCACAAGGGCAATTCACATCGAATTAGTGCACAACAATACGACGAGCTCGTTCCAAGCCGCGGTTTATTGCCAGACGAGGAGTTTCGTCCTGCCTGTTCAGCGACAACGGGACTAACTTTGTCGGTGCAGACCGTGAGCTAAAAGAAAATTTCAAAGCGACCTGCCATTCCAAGGAACTGCATGGAAAATGCAGCCAGACCGGCATGCTTTGGAAATTCAATCCACCTAGCGCTCCTCACTTTGGAGGAATGCAGGAAGCCGGAGTGAAATCGGTGAAACATCACCTGAAACGCATCATCGGTGAGTTCACGTCTACAGGGGAGGAATTGCAAACCTTGTTATGCAAGATTGAAGCGAGTTTGAATTCGAGACCGATCGCCCCCCTGAGTGAAACCCCGATGATTACGCGCCTCTCACTCCTGGTCACTTTCTGACTGGAGGTCCTCTCAATGCTGTCCCGATGCAGTCGGTGGAAAAGGAAAATCTCGCGCGCCTCACGCGCTGGCGGGCAATTCAAAAATTTCACGAACAACTGTGGACTCATTGGACGAGGGATTGTCTCACGCACCTCCAGAATCTCTATAAGTGGAGGACCACCCAGGAAAATCTGAAGGTAGATGATTTGGTGGTAATTCAGAACCCTCTTCTCCCCCCGAATAACTGGGAAATGGGAAGAATTGAGGAAATTTTCCCCGGCAAAGACGGTAATGTACGGGTCGTGAAAGTACGTACAGCCAAGTCCATGTACACACGCCCGGTTACACGTATATGTAAATTGCCTGTGGATGAGTCTCCTTCGTACCTGGCAACCGAGGCAAACACGGAGACAACGAACTAATTCGATTTTCGAGTTCAAAAGGGAAGGTGAATCGGTAGCGAAAACCGTTCGATTCAAAATCGAACGATTCGAACCCGTGGCTCCCTAGCTCACGTCGCGAGACAAAGAGAGGGGATACCGATACTCTTGTCTTCGTCGCACTAAGGGCAGCGGCGCCGCTCGAACGGCGAGCACCGCCGAAATCGAAAAGTCGACGAGGCACCTGGCAACACAAAGGTGATCAGTCGTCAGACAACCTTAAAATGGAGCAACCACAAAGTGCAGAGCAAGCTCCGGAAGGAGAAAATTTGAACGAGGCGTTTGATAAATGCCTACATTTGGAGGAGATGGCGAAGGCCTCAACAAGCAACGAGGTGCTGCTTCCACCTCCGCAGGACTTCGTGCCAACCGAAACACCTCCAACGTCCTCAAAAGCCTTCTTCAGCCTGGAAACCGGACTGGAAACACTGCGGATTCCGGTGGAGACCACGCGAAGAAGCCGGCGGTTCCACCAACGGGTGTCAGGCGGGAGCTACACCCTGAAATGGACCCCGGAAGGACGAATATCTTCATGCATCTTCCGTCCAAAGAAGATGCGTGAGCTGAATAAACAAAAGGCAGGCTGCAGCAAGGAGCTGCAACCATCCAGGCCAGCGGCGGGACCCACGGAGCGGATCACCGGCCGCCCGAATGTCGAGGTCGAGGCAGGACCAAGTTCGCGGCATGGCCCCGGCCCTTCGCAACGCCCGCCGCAGCAGAGCAGGAGGAACCGGACCAGGAGGGACCGGATCAGAAGATCTTCCCAGGAGAGGAGATATCGCGCCAAAAGACACCCTCGGGAGAAAAGGGGCCGGAACTGGAGGTCCACTCAGGCCCTGAGGAACCCGGAGGACCCGACCAGGACGGCTCTGGACGAAATGTTCGGAACAACCTTAAGGCTGCTGCAGGCTCAGCAGCAAGGAAGTAAAAATTCGAGGAAATCGTAAGTGAACATCCAATTTACTATCTCGTTCACAATCGATCGTTCTCTTCTCGATCTCTCTCTCAATCGTGTCGAAAAAACCCGCAAACGAAGTCAAGTCAGTCGCTAACTGCCGTCTTTTGGTTGCACGGACCGTGCAAGGGAGGCGGTATGTTTAAATCGTAGCCGTTAGCGGAGAGTTTTCCATAACGTGATTTCGATGCCTATTGTGCCGCGTGACCCCCGGGCGGTGCCCTTCAAGGGGAAGACGCGAGCCAACAGCAGTAGATTGACAAACCGTGCTGATACGTGGGATTTCGGTTAAAATTCGCGAGGATTACACCGTTGAAAGTCAAGGCCGGTGGACACGTTAGAATAGTTCAAATTCGAGCGGTGACTTTGCGCCGCCAAGAGAGAGAAACGACATTAGAACGAGTGAGATAGAGATACACGAGAGTCAGCGCCACGTGTCGGCTAATCAGGATAGCTTGACATTAGCGCAGCTGACTCGAGACACTTAATTTTGTACAGTTGACAGAGAAGGGTGGAAAATAAATCGAGAGAACTGACAGGGTTGCACCAGACGGAGTCTCGTTGTGAACGTACTGGTCCTCTTCTTCGATACAAGTCCACTCTCTTGAGAGCCGAGTTGAGCGTAGCGCACTGCGACTAAGCTCTAACCACGTAAGCCTCTCTATAGAGAAATCTCTGGCAAAAATAGTTTAATTGCAGGACTGAGAGCCAGCATTGTCCGGAGGGATCCAGTGGATACAAGGATACGAGCCGGACAGTCTCTCAGCCACCTCAGGACATTTGGAGCGTACGTGGAAGCAAAGTGGGACAGGAACCCCCTGGTCTAAGAGCGCCCGTACGAGTTTCCCCGATTTTCGGTAGTATTGCCGAACGGAGGAATTGGAGATTTTTGCTGTTGAACCGTACGTCACGTGAATCGGACCTTACTCTGATCCTTACGCACGTACGGTAGGTTAGCTTGCCTGTCGCCCGTAATGGCGTTCCTGCAGGAATAGAGCGGTCGACGCAGCTAGGACCCAACCATCTTATGGACCGCGCCGACCTACGCAGGGAATCGAGGCAATAAGCGGAGAGAACGGTGGAAGTTTCAAGTGCGCTAAATCGACGGTAATGGCGTTCCTGCGGGAATAGAGCGGTCGACGCATATTGAACCCGTCTTCTTATGGTTCGCGCCACCCTACGTAGGGTAGAGAGGCAATAAGCGGTAAGATTGGTGAAGTCTCGTGTCCGATAGCCTCTTCGACCTCCTCGCCATAGATGACAATTAGAAGCATAGCGTGAGGTTGGAAGAAGGGCGGCGGTTTGACGTCGTTAAAGGGACTTTCAGATTGGCCACACCCCCGGTGAGCATTGGTGGAGCCTTACAACCTCCACTAAATCGTGCTCCGGGTTCGAGCAGTAAAAACTCCTGCAGTCGACGCCGATTGTATCTTGGTTTGAAACTGCACGCCTCAGTCGTGCCTAGTTAATCAAGATTCGAATCCGCGCGTCTGCCATCGGCGTATTCCTTCTAACGGGAATCGCCGATGTTAAATACAGTCCACGAACTCTCGCTGCGTTACGCAGAGAGGTAGACCGTTTCTCCCTCCAAGCGCACGAGCATCGTTGCGAGGAGCGAGAGGAAACGGAGAAACTAATACGTGTACAATAGTCACTAATTGAATTATTCGTACGTTATTTTCATAGGCATCCAAGGAAGTAAACCACCAAGGGAAGTTGGAGCCAAAGCCAGACGAGCCCTTTTGGTCTTCAAGGAAGCCACCTTCGACGAGCCCCTTTCTGCCCAAACCAGAGCTGAAACGTTGTAACATTTGGGAGAAACAAAAATAAAAGGCTAGTCCTTTTCAGGACTCGCGGAGGTTATATTTAATACTGTAAAGAGTTAATCTCCTTGATCTAATCCACGTCCCTCACATCCGGACCGATATAACAAAGAGCGGTGGTTTTCCCAATAAGACCACATCGCTTTTTAAACAAAATTGAGTGATTCTTCAACCGAGATATCCGTTGGAAAGACCCGCGATAGGGGAATCCAATATACGTAACGTGCTTATTTTATCGGTAACGATGAGCGCGACACGGAAATGGTAATAGAGCTTTAATATGTACTCCAGAAATTCGAGTTACAAAATTAATTTTGTTTTAAATTGTATGAGTATTCTATTTTGAACCTCTTCCATGACAAAGCTACATGTTGCGTGTCAAGGCTACTCTTATACTTCATGTGTGGTATTAACTAAAATTAGCCGTCGGTAATTTTGTCTGCAAGTTTTATTGTTTTGCCACTACATGGTATGGTGCTATACGGATCACCGAAATGTATGATTTCTAAACAAATGGAAGGAAAAGAATACAATAAAAATAACGTTTTCATGATTTCTCGTTGTCTTTTATTAACTACTGCATGCTCAAACGTAGGCTAGAAAGTAATATTTTAGGTTTTCTTTAGGACTGTAGAGGAGTTTAAGTTGAATCAAAACGTTATTAAATCTTAACCGCTAGTTTGAAAAAGGATAATTGGATTTTAAGTTCTTCAATTCCATTTTGGAATGTCATCTCGTTTGACAGTTTTATTGTACTGAGCTTAAGTTAAAGCTAGAAGTTTAGTTACAAAATAAAAAACAAATTACATGATAGAAAAAATCTTAAAATTATTTCTAGAAAATGAAGAATCCCAATGGCTGATTCGAAGAAACTTTTGCTGACGGTTTCAGCACTTTTTACTTCAAGAAATAGTCCTAAATTTAAACTGAAATTGTATTATATATGATCGATATAATAGAAAACTTCACAATGCAATTATTAATTGATACCTCATTAATTAATGTGACTTTTTAATGTGACCATTAACTATTTGTGTTTAAATACCGAATAAAACGCGTTAATTTCGATAGGACATTAGCAGAAACGCGGAATCTAAAAGATTAGATTCTAAGTTGAAAAACCGAAGTTTTTCTAAGTATATTTACCGGAATCGGTCACCGCTATCGATGTGTCTTCGATACGGTGACTGTTAGCAACGGACAAAGACACCTTGCAACGGACAAAGACAAGTTCAACGGGACGTCCGAATTTGCCTTAATCAAATTTAAAAGGAGTTGAGTGAGAGAAAAGAACGGCAGTTGGAACGGCGAGGACAATCCGCCGAACCTTGCCGAGGGTACGCGAAGGCGACCGAAGATAAACGGCCGTTCGCTCCCGCGGAAACCCAAAAGTTAACAGTCTAATTGTGACCGTCGAAAAGAACAGTCCAATTTGAATCAGTCTAATTTCGGCATTCAGCGGATACAGTTGAGACGAAAAATACAGTCAGATTCCGGTATTTCAACGAATATAGTTGATCCGGAAAAGATAGTCGGTTTATTCTGTAAAGTCTGCCGTACGGTGTCATGCGTCGAAAGGAACGGTGCACCCACGATATACGATCGCAGAGGAATTTGTGGTATCATAAAATATTCCTTTTATTAAGTTACAAATAACTTACAGTCTCGGCTCGATCAGCACCATTGCTGCACCCGAGTCAGAGAGCGTTTAGACTGCGATTAATAAGTCAGAAACCAAGATGCGGCCCAGTTTCGCCCGCCCTGTACTGTTGCAGTGCGCGGGTGATCCTGTAGGTTCCTTGAACAATCCTTCTTGACTACGAGACGATTGTTAGTATTATCGCAATCAGTCTCGCGCCTTTTGATACAGTCAGATTCCGGTATTTTAACAAATAAAGTTGATCCGGAAAAGATAGTCGGTTTATTCCGTAACGTCTGCTGTGCGGTGTCACACGTATAAATAAAATATTCCTTTTTTTAAGTTACAAATAACTTCCACTCTCGGCTCGATCAGCACCATTTCTGCATCCGAGTCAGAGAGCG
>NW_027585594.1:0-1675 GCF_028453695.1 Augochlora pura
GTGTGCACTGGGCGGCTCATATATTCTTTCTAATGTCGAAAAGTTAATATTTAAATAATAAGCACAACGTACGTAACAATTATTTTTTAAACTATTTTATTTAGGTTTTAGTATGTATACAACAACATATTTGCCAAATTTATTTCCTATATAGTTTGTATATTTCTTGCATACAGTATACACATTCTTACATATTCACTACATATCGTAAGTGCATAATCTTACACATGTCAATTATGAGATTCCTGAAAACTACGTGAGTTGTCGAATAACGCTTGAAGTTTCGGATATCGGTAGGACTACGTTAATTTCAAGAAAAGTATGCATTATACTAATATTTTTCCGAGTTGCAAAAACGAAAATGGTATTTTACAGTTCAATGATAGTGAGTATGCGATAACATACCTCTCTGATTACACATTAACGTGGCGCAATAAAGTTGACCGAAGGAATATGAACTAATATTAATTCTATTAAAAACGTAACAAATGCAATAATATTAAATACTGTTTAACTTGTTCCAACTGCTGGTGTCAGTAAAATTAATTTGTCTAACAACAAAACCGTAGAGACGAACAGAAAGAGGAACTGTAGTTTTGGGTTCATGATTGCGGGTTTTATTGTCCTAAGCTTGTCAGTAGCAAATGACTGATTTCGTTATATTACATGAAAAATGTCGTGCAGAATATTCCTAATATAGATTACAAGAACATTTGAAAATGCAATTCCAACTTCACGCGATAAATGTTTTATTGTATGCGGTTTATTGTCCATAGAACATGTACATTCGGCATAAAAGAATACTATATAATTCATTTAGTATCCAAACATTTCTTTCGATATTTGAAGTGACGTCTGCAACTGGTGTCCATTTCACATTGATGTTCCCATTGAAATAATCGTTGCCGATTAACACTAGAATCGAACAAACAGATATATAGAATTTTATAGAGTATTAAGTAGATGTAATCAAACGTGACCATACCTTGCATATTTTCTGTAGTTTCGGGTGTCTGCAAGTTACTTTTCTTGGCAATATATTGCACCCACTTGGCAACTGAAAAATAAAAAGACGCGAAGAATTATTCATGTCCAAAACGGAAGATATGTTTTTATTGAATGAATAATGTTCTAGGTATGGCAATTGTCGCGTAGTCCGTTCATACTGCTACACGAATCTACCATGTCTGGATCTTGTTTGCACGCAATGAAATCTGCTAGGATTCTTTAAATTACTTAATAACCTGAATAATATAACAATAATTGGGTAAGATCATACTGTCAATTTAACAACACTCCTGAAGGATCAACTTTCTTTCATCAGGTTATTCTAAATAAATCCAATTAAATATCAGTACATTAAGTACTCAGGGGAAATTATTTGATATTTATAAACAAAGTTGCAGATATGATAACACTAGGTTGAACTTCCTTTTTATAATAACATAGTGTATCTGGAAGAATTCGACTTCTCAGTAAGCGACGTTCATGTCCCTCTGAAATTCATTTATGCTATGGGTTCAGATACAAGGTTTGAAAATATAACTTTCTAATTTTTTTGTTATTCAAACTGGTTGAAATGTTTCCAAATGTTCTTTTACGTATTATACAGTACACTAGTTTTGCTAATAGCTAGAAATATTAAACTCATGTAGCTTTTCTTTGGTTCAATGCT
>NW_027585595.1:0-1675 GCF_028453695.1 Augochlora pura
TATCAAAAAGTAATTCCCGTGGTATTCCAAAGTTAATTATGCTCGAAAATAAACCAAAGGCACTATAATTGGCTACCCCGCAGTAATTGTCTACCCGGCTGTAACTGCGTCCGCTATCCTAATTATTCGAGTCTCATTCTCGGACTCGAACAAAACGAAATCAGTTTGATGGAGTGTAGAGAGCGCGACGGCCATCGTCGAACGCACGAACGCGGTGTGCCCCGCGAGGATGAATACTAAATCGAGGGCCCGATTTATTCACCGGCGGAACCGGTCATTAAACAATTATCCGCGCGCGCAGCTACCCGCGCGGTACGAAAAGACTGTACCGCGAAAGTTTCTTTTATTAATGAACCGCGTCGTTTAGGCCGGTCCCGTGTAACCTGTCGTGGCCGGTCGAGATTGTGTGTGTGCGTGCGTGTGTCAGCCCGCTGCGCGTCGTGGAACTGGAAACGCGGGCTGCGACGGCGCATCGCGAATCTTTTTCCGGCTGGTCCTGTTATTATTCCATCAAATACCGGTGGCAGCGAAGGGCGTGGAAGGGACGGTCGGCTAGAGAGAGGAGCTGGAGCAGAAGCCGCGGCAGCGGCAACAGGAGGATGAGGACGACAGGAATCGCGGGACGATGGTACGAGAAGCAAGCAGGTCTCTGGCCACGGGGCGGGAGCGCGGGCCCTTTCCACCGTGCTCGAGCGTGGCCGGGGCCCGGGGAATTTTTGCGGCTCTTTTTTACAGTTACACCTGCCGGTCTCGATCGCAAACGTCACGCACGACGTCGTATTGCGTTCGTACTTCATGCGTGGAACATGAGGACGGGCCTTGTATACGAATCGCGGGGAGCGTGTAGTGCCAGCAGCAACAGCACAGGGCACCGGCATCGGCCGCGGTAGTGAAAAAGAGTCGGAAGAAAGCAAAAAGAAGAGAAAAAGACCGCCGGAGGGGTGGTCGAGAGGGGTGCCGCGGGTAGGGGGTGGGGGGGGGAACGGAGGAAAAAGAAAAACGATGAAGAGGGCGGCCGGAGCGAAGGGGGAGCCGAAAAGAGAAACTGCGGCGACTGCGAAAGGGAATATACTCGTGACGAAGAACCAGACGTGCACTCGGTCTCTTCAAGTTCTGTTCTTTCGAAGTCAATGAACTTGCCGATTATGCGAAATCAGCCGCCCAGCGCGGCCCCTCGCCGCCACCCAGTCCTCTTTCCTTTAAATATTCGATTAAACGGGGCCGGATGAAAGGGTCTAGCCGCGACGGCATCGACAATCGGGTCCCATCGACGTTTCTAGCGCATGTAATGCCTTTTCGAGCAGTTTCGGATCCGCATCCCCCTTTACGGGGGGGGGGGGGGGGGGGGGGGGGGGGCAAAGGACCCCGACTGTTAAGTGCTTCAGTTAGAGGCGGTAAATAGAAGTACAAACAGAGGCAGTCAAATAGGTAATATTTGCAAATCTTTGAATTATTTATTTTCTTTCGATCTGCTTCATCAACGGTGTTTCACGATTTCAGTACCTTCTTAGCAACACTGTCAATTATTTGTCTACGTTTGAAGTGTCAAAATCGGTGATCATTTCGGTCCATAGGACTTGGCCCGTACAATACCATGCAACTGTATTTTTCGTTCCCGTTCTGGGAGATTAAGGCGTAAGTGTTCAATATAACTATGATTCGCACATATGCGCCG
>NW_027585596.1:0-1675 GCF_028453695.1 Augochlora pura
CTGAGCTAGTTTGGGCAGCAGAATAGACAGGAGGAGCGTGTTCCAATGCTTGACTGGAACTTGGAGTGTTTTGAGCGATCGTAAATGTTGCTGAATGTGGTTGACGAACGCTCTAATATTGCCGGCAGTTTCCTTGAAGAGAGGTGCTGTCTGAATCAGAAGGTCCACATGCCGCGTGACAATGAGCCTTTCGTTGGCATATGTATCTGCCAACAATTGCCACGCATGTACGTAATTGGCATCGGTGGTGGCCATTGCTTCGATGACCCTGGATACTTCTGTGGCGACCTGTGCAACGTGCACACGGTCCGCCAACATACATTGTACGCGCACCGACAATCGTCCTCGGGAAGCGTTCGGTGATCGATTCGTAGGACGATCGTCGTTTATTTAACAATTAGCGTTTTAAAACGACGCGCATTCGCTTGCGAGAACTCGGACGATGCTCCCGAGATATAATAAAGGACGAAGAAAAGCGAACGAGTTATCAATTATTTCACCCGTGCACCACACTTCACAGGACAATGCCGATTGCAGATATTGAAATTTCTGGACATTGGAAAGTGCTTCCTAATTGTCGATCATCGAGGAAAATTTGTTCTTGAAAGACCCCGAACTTCCCGTCGAAGCGTGGCAAGTCGGCCTTGAAAAGCTTGACGAACACTCCAGATTCTTGAGTGGATGCTGGAGAATCCTGTCGCGTGGTAGTATTGTTGGAAGCAGTGCCGCTGGATGCTGGCAGCAGTTACTCGGTCTGGATGACTGCTCCAATGTAGCGCGCTTTCGTGACGCAGCGCTCGTCTTCCTGGTCCACGCTTTCTTCAAGGACTTCCAACTCGGCTTGTATGTCGTCGTAACCAGCGTAGACTTCCTTTAGGCGTTGCAGCCTGCAGATTAACGCCGTCTTGCTGGGAGTATCCTGGTATGTCCGCAGATATTTTTCAAACAACGTTAATTGCGTCTTGATACCTTACCTATTTTGACGGAGAATCTTGACGCGTTGAGAATTTTCTGTGGCCATGGTGACTGAAGGATGGAATCACAACAACTAAATAATGTGGTTGTTACGTGGAATTCTCGTTCGAGGTCGTCCACAGGTAGCTGAATCCGAAGGACCAAAAAGCTGTAGGCCGCTGTATCCGGCTCGAAGGACCAAAATGTATTGGGAGTATCCTGAATGACGAAATAGATTAGAAGCGTTGTCCTTCTAACTAAAGATGGCGAGTGCCGTATCCGGCTCGAAGGATCAAAATGTAGGGGAGGAGTCCTGCGTGAACACCTCCGGTACTAATATTCGGCGATATAAACTATCTATCGGGTTGTAAGGCCGATTACGCTGTGCGACGGAATAGATTAGTCCAGCTGTCCGTCTAATTAAAGATGAACAGCTGTTTTCCTTTTTGCGTATAAAATGCGTTGCTACAGTGACCACGAAGTCGAACTGCAAGAATGTAGTAGTTGATCGTTGTGTTGCATGTCCGGTCCTTGAAGACTGAACTTGAAGTGCTATATAAATATAGACTAAGTTCGATGGTCTACGGTGGAAGTTGGATGTATCTAACCCGACTCTGGCTGGATGAGAGACGATGTTGAAGATACGTTGATTTGTCGCTATACGAGCGATGATGTGACGATCAGGAATACTTGTTGCGATTAATACAGCGGATAATCAAGA
>NW_027585597.1:0-1675 GCF_028453695.1 Augochlora pura
TCGAGTCCCCCGTTTCCGCATTAAACATGCAACAGCCGTGGGCGAAAGCGAGCTCTCGGTCGAGCCAATCAATCTTTGTAGCGGCGGCGAATTTTCGGCATCGTGTGTCCCGATCGAAATGGCTTTGCAGCCGAGCAGAGACCGGAGAGAGAGAGAGAGAGAGAGAGAGAGAGAGAGAGAGAGAGAGCAGAGCGCACAGTGCATATTCCGGCCTGAATATTCACGCGCGCGTTCCCTCGTCGCCGATACGCTCGATGTGCTTCCTCCTCGGGCGGAACTTCCGGGCCTGTGTCTCTCCGGCGCGAAATAAAAAGCGGCTATCTTCCTGTTTTCCCGTTTAGAGTATCGACCGAGCGTGGACAGGCCTCCGGAGCACTCTGGATATTTAACGGGAGCCGTTTTTCACCGCGATCGGCCGTCCTTCGCTCGGCATCGCGGAAAAACGTCGCTTGGAAAAACATCAGCCCTTGCACAGATCACGATGGGGCGGTCTCGTTTTCGAACAAAAATCCTGTTCCAAGTCAGACAAATATTCGACGAGGATTCGATTATCCTAATCAGGCAGACATTAATATGTTCGCAACCTTTCTAGATCACTACAGATTAATGGTCTCGCCAGTATAATACAACCCCTTGCAAAATAATATTCAAACACCATTTAATAATTGCTATAAAAATTGCACTAAACTATTGGAATAGTTAACAATTTTTCTGGTGATCGATACTGTATTACCAATAATTTTATAATCATAAAATTAGCCAGCATAATACAACCCCTTGCAAAATAATATTCAAACACCACTTAATAATTGCTTGAAAAATTGAACTAAACAATTTAGAATATTTAAAAATTTCTCTGGTAATCAATGCTCTATTACCAATAATTTTATAATCTTTCCCAGCACCTAATTTAAGTTCAACCCCGTAAAGAAAACTTGTAGGAGTCTCGTCTCGCGGCATCTTTTCCTCGAACCTCTGAGGTTAGCCAGCCAGCGTAGCGTTCATCGCAGAGACGTTGAAACGGTGTAAAGAAATTTTTCAAGAGAAGCCACGGTAGCCGAGGAAATTAGATTCAAAAATTGCGGATCGAGGCAAGCCGCGCAGCGTCTCGTTCGCCGCGTCCGAACTCGATTTCCTCGTGAACGGCGTAGGAGAGGCGTCGCGGGAGAAAAGCTTGTTGCGCGTTTTCGACGTGTTTTTGCCCGGCGAATCGGATGAGCCTCGTTTGATTTATCGCGAGGCCTTCCACGGGTGGGGGAAAGAGAGGGGGAGAAATTGCCAATTTACCCGAGATATCGGCCATAGACGTCATCCGCCGGTCGTTCGTTTATTCTCCCGGGGGTGAATTTCCCGTGCGATTTTCCAGTCGGCCCGCGTGTCGGCCAGCTGTTCTTTTCCACGGCGAAGGAAGAAGCCCCTTTGGCGAAGCGATCCTGGAGAGGAGGCGGCCAGGACCAATCCCAGGTGCCGCCGCGTGTTGCCTTCGAGGCCCGGCTTCGGAAACGTTCGATCCTGCCTACGGCGTATGTAGGACGTGCGCACATTAGCAGTTTCCTGGGCAATCACGGGCCGGAAGTTGCCCGCAAAATTATCAGTCCGAAAACCGGATACACAGAGAGCGCAGCCTGCGCGATGTACTGAGACGCCATCGGCAACTTCCGAGTGTCTTCGAGAC
>NW_027585598.1:0-1675 GCF_028453695.1 Augochlora pura
CGCGCGCGCGCGCGTACATATTCATAAGAAGAACGCGTGTATCGCGATGTTTCTCCACCGCTCTTTTACGTGGGATAATCGATTAGGTGGGGAGGGAGAGGGAGAATCGCTGACGATGCTTTCGCGCCGGTTTTTATCCTCTCCACTCATTTCCGGGGATTATCATACGCGAATCAGCGATTCATTTATTTCAACGATTCAATCCTCTCGCCGAATTCTTTCGGCGCGGAGAGAGCTCTCTCGCCTCGCCCGATACGCGAGGAACAGAGCAGCGCTCGCCCGTCGCGCCGTATTCCATTTCGAGATACCGTCTCCGCGCGAAGTTCTGCTCTTTGCTTTTCTTCCGCGGCGAACACGCCACCGCCATATTCCGCGGCTTATTGTTAATCAAATTAACGGACGAACTCTCTCTCTCTCTCTCTCTCTCGCAAGCCGAGCAACTAACGCCCGAGTAAATTCCGGCCGTGTTTTCACTTTCCTAAAAGACTTTTCCCGCGGCTAACGGCGAGTACGTGTGTAAACGTCTCGTGCTTTAGTTGTCACCGGGATAAAATCTTCAGCAAGTTTTACGGTGGGGGAGATTAGCCGCGACCTTATTAACAACACGAACCATCGGCCGCATTTGCATACATTAGCGTTCGGTTCAATCTTCCGCGGCGTTACTCCGTTAATGCGAGCATTGTCGCGGTCGGCGGAACGGCAACGTTGCCGGACAATCGACAGGAAGAATTTTTTTCTTCGAGAGAAAATAATTCGATGATTTTTCCGTCGACACCGGGAATGACGAAGTATGTACAGCGAATGGATTCCATGGTTACGGTTTATCGAGGAATAATGTTTAACGGCGGAATGATCAAAGTTTTCCAGGATTTTTAGCTTCGCGTTACAGTCTTCCATAAATTGAAGTATTTTCAGTACAGTTTTCCCTGCATAGTCGTATAAACATTATGTCTCATCTCGTCGCGCGACGCAAGTTAGTATTGTTTAATGGCGTCGACTTTACGTTACGATGCGTCGTTTTAGTGTAGTGGCCGAGATAAGCTGAAGAATATCTTCCGAATATAAACGTTCCTGTAACGCGAACTACGCCCGCGTGTAATATCCAATCTAAACACCTGAATATTGCACAAGGACGCGGCAATGACTAAATCAGGCGAAATCGCCGGGGCGCGCAGTGGTCCGGACCAACGCAAAGTGTGACATTTTACCAAAAAATGAACTTTCACGTATCGATCTGTGTTGAATAATATACTACTTCCTAAATGTCTACCAACCTCAAAAATAAAAATATTTGCATGATTTAATACAATTTTGTAATATAAATGACGGTTTAAAGTCGGACTTCCTAAAAATAATGGTTTTCGTCAAAAATAACTGCATTTCTGCTTTTCGATGTTGCGACGTAACCATTTAATATTTTTATTTCAATCCTTTTTGCACTAAAGGGGATCCTTTCGCGATTAAAATTCATTCCTATAGTAATAATTGCCACATAATAGATGAACTAATTTAATATTAATTTAGAAAATTCGTACTTTGTTGCAGGTAATGTCATCAGTTCATAAAATAAACATAGACAAAATTCAACAATAAACACAAGATACAGCAAAATATTATGTACAAAATTATGGCTGGTATTATATGCCACCTTCCGTGCATAAATTATTATTTCACG
>NW_027585599.1:0-1675 GCF_028453695.1 Augochlora pura
AATAAGATGCTTTGAAAACAAAAAGATAAGCTTGAAGGAATGGAGTTTTTCAGAAATAAACAAGAAGGAGAATTGGAAGAAAACAGAAATTTACAAAACTGTTAAAACAGTTTCAAAGTGAAGAAAATAAATATTACCTAATTAAATATTCATCGAACGAATGTACATAGTTATTTAGATATTAGATAACAGTATTGGAAATGAAATGTAATACATTGTAAAGTTAAAATTTATAAAACGTTTATTCATTCAAAATGTAATAAATTAAAAAATAAAATGCTTGTTATATAATACTGAGCATTTATTTGAAGTAGGTAATATTCTATGTAATAATCTGCATGGCTCTTATTCATTCGTATTAATGCGTACAAAATGTAATCGATTTTATTTCTTAATTGTTTTCTTACGCGAAGGTTTCGAGAACCAGCTATTTTTATCGTTATCTAGAACGCATTCTTCTTTTGTAAAATGGTCAAACTTTCATTATGATTTTAGACGTTAAAAGAAATTTTCAAATAAAGTACGATCAAAGTATGATAATGCGAGTAATCGTTCGTTTACCCTATCATTTGAACTGCTTCGTGAAACTAGATCTTACCGAGGCATTGCGTAAACGCGGCCGATCGACAATAATCGTTAACTCTACCCGATCGGTGGGTACAGAGTCCAATATCAAGATTTGCGGTAGCGTATCGACGCCAAGTTCCAATAGAGAGGAGTCCGAAGCGGTGGCACCGAGCGGACTGCAACCAGTTGCCGGTGCGCGGCAGGTAGTTGCTCGACCAGGTACCGGATTCAGCGATATTTTTCCAGTACACCGCTACACATTGCACGGAGCGCTGCGTGTGGACACGGTGGACGCCGTGGACGCGCCGTGGACCAGCTTCGCGAAGGTGAAGGCAATGGAAGCGATCCCGTCCCGCTGGCGTGTTTACGAGCTGGAAATGACGAGGGCTCTCCGCTCGCACGCATCCACGAGGAAAGCGCGTACGAGGCCGCGTTGAGATCCGGGATTCCTGGAAATTACCACTATCCGTTTGTCCCCGCGATTGCTCATAACAGTCACTTCGAGACTGGTCGGGCAAGGTTCGGAATCGCACCCGCGCGACTCTCGAACGAGCATCCGCCAGCAAACCGGACACAGGCTTTGATCTCCTTCGAGTCGCTGATTTTCGGCGTCCTTGACTCGCCGTGCCATGCTGCCGCCGCTGCACCCCACCCCACCCCACCGCACAACACCGCGCCAATCGGTTGCGCGGTGCACGCTCGCGGAACTCGCAGATCTCGCGTCACCTTTGTTGACGTCTGCAGTACCAACGTAGGTATCACTTTCACCGACCGTTTAACGGTCTGATGGCTCCATGAAATCCTTTGTTTTCTTCAGTGACAAGTATATTTGCCGTGCCGGGGACAAAATGACAGGACGTTTGCCATTTTCGATTGTTTCGCATAATATAATAAAATGTGCGTACATTTTACATACCTTATGTATTAGATATGGTCTTAGAGGTAAGCATAATAATCCTTAAGCTTGTATCTCATCCACGAAACGAGTTAAAGCGAATAATATAAAAATATGCTGATTTTAAAAGGAGAAAATGATAGAACATTACTAAAAAGAAGCAATTGTTTTTAAGAAATATTTTATTGAACGCTATATTAATATCTAGTGAGG
>NW_027585600.1:0-1673 GCF_028453695.1 Augochlora pura
GACATATAAGTAGAAGAGTCAGTAACTAGTCAGACAAGTAGAAGAAGAAGCATTTCGTCAGGCAAGTGGAAAATTCGGCAATTAATCAGACACGTAAAAAATTCCTTGTTTAAACATGTCAAAAAGCGAGCATTTAGAAATAAACTGCATCCACTTTTGCAACACATCGAAATTGAACATTACAATTGATCCAATCGAATCCACATTATACTTTTACCAAATAATAAAGTCGAACGTTACATCTGATCCAAGTACATCTTTCCCTCAATTTATCCGAATAATAGAATCGAAGAAAAACGTTCGATCCATCGGAATCCATTCTCCATTTTGGCGAAATAACGAAGTCGAACAAGGCGGTATTGGACGAAGACTAAGAAAACCGGCTTCCGCGTCAGAACAAAGGCAATCGCTCGTCGACTGTTAAATCTATTTTTTCTGTAAAGCGCCCTTCAATCGCTCGAAGTAATTGATTTTATTACTAGAGCAGAGAGTATAGGCGGCGACTTAGCAAACTGAAAGAACCTGTTCGAGAAAGGGAAATCAATTTCCACGTAACGAACCGTTCCGTCGCAAAGGTAACCATTACCATATGACACTTCAAAGGGAAACGTAGTTTCTAACTGAAATCGAGTAGCAATCCCGGCGACGATATCGGTGGATATCTCTCCGCGGCGGCAGGCTCTCTTTGTCGACGCGGTTTTTTTTTTCGCTTCGAGGAAAATCGATTGTTTCTCAAACAGAGGCGGAAAAACGATCTCTCTCTCTCTCTCTCTCTCCCTTCCCCCGATCCACGGGAACGGTAACATCAAAGGACCCGCGAAGATCACAGAGGCGTTCTAATAAGTATCGGCAAGCGATCGCGTACGCCGCCTGAATTATTGCCGGCCGAAATCTCCCGGCTCGATCTCGCGAAACGGAATTGCTTCTCCCTGACTCCGCGCGACACGCCCGCCCAGTCGATTAACGCGACACCGAAGACGAGAAGGACAAAGAAACGTCTGTATCGAATATCGAAAGCTTACGACTGTTTACATCGAATCGGCCCGTGTTTGTCGACGATAATTGAAAGCCTGGAAAAAAAAGAACGTATCGACGCTGAAAACTGCGAGACGAGTTCAACGAGTATCCAGTGATTTTACGTGGGGAGAAAAAAAAACGGGGCGCGGTTCCGAAACAACTTCTGTTTTTCTAGTTTATTTGCTGCGCAAAGAAACGATAATTGAATCTTGATTGTAGATACACACCGTTCTCTGTTCTCTATTTTTTTTCCTTTTTTTGGTTGTTGTTGTTGTTATTCTGATCGAAAGTCCGCGATGCTTCGTTGTAAAACACCGGCTGTAATGGAATTCTTTTGTGAAAAGTTGCCTGCAGTTCGACGAGATAAAAATCCAACAAATCGGTCCAATATTCGGGGATGGGAATCCCGGCTTGGGAATCGGTTTACCGAAAACCCCGTAGAACTGGCCGGCTCAGCCGCAAAGCGAAAGGCGCTCTTAATTCCGGAAACCTGGAAAATCCACGGACACGAATTACTTTTCCCGTCGCTTCTAATTGCGTTAATGGATTGATCGCGTTCGACGACTAGATATTATCGACGGTAACGAGCGAAGCACCGGTGTGCCGCCTTTAACCCCTTGCCATACTTTGACGAGTCTGACTCGTGATGAAATTTT
>NW_027585601.1:0-1673 GCF_028453695.1 Augochlora pura
GGCGTATCGTTGCCACGATTTTTCACCGAGTCCTTCTTCCCAGTAGTTTCCTCGTCCGTGCGTCAATCGGAACGACCAATGGGATAGCCGATAAGCGTTGCAGACAACATGGCGCTCCTCGTTGATCCGCGACTATCGGTCGGCTTCCGATTAAAATAAAACGGCCCGGACCCTCCGTCTTCCCGGGGTTATCTAATTTCTATCCCCTCCTCCCTGCGCCCGTCCCCCCTTTTCCCAGCGAACCGTCGACGACCCGTATTAACGGAGATACGAGCGCACGCGATCGTGAAAAATGACGGGTCCGCCGATTTCTTGGAAATGACGACGTACGCGTTACTAATTACCGGATCGGTTCTTTCGCGTCGCCGGCGAAACCGGCGGTGTCATCGCGAGGTTACCACGCGACGATAACGAGACCGTTTTTTTACGGCGCGCCGCGGGGAACTAATAGATTAACAATGTAATCGACGCGGGCGATTGTGCGCCGCGCTGGTTTCTCGAATCAATTATGAGCGGCGACGGAACGATGTTTCAAAATAACCGCGAAAATCAACCCTTAATTTCGTCTGCAAGCTGCAATTTTCTCTGCTTTAATTATCGCTAAATTTTTACGTAGCTGAATAGATTCGTGTAAACATTTGTCAAAGGAATGATCCTGAATTTAATTTTGTAAATAATATTGTTAATTAATTTGTTCATTTTTATATGAAAGAGGTACTAGAATAGGAAACTTTGAATTTAACCTATTGCATTATAATTTATTTCGTAACTGCTTTGACTAGCCTTTATTATAGCTATAGATTCGCATGTTAAAGAGAAAATCTATATTATATGGCAACCTTAATTTCAATGTTTAAATATTAGAGATGCGTAGAATTTATCTTCGCTCTGAAATATGCGAATAATATACTTAGTAAATCATTATAAAGCAAAGGGTGGATAAATTCTCCCTTCAATTACCCCATTAATAAAATATTCAATTATACTATAAAATAACTGAAACGATCTGCTCTCGTAAAGCAAAGCAGCATCGCGCTGCGTTAGCGAAGCAACGACGCGCTAATAAGAATAAAATGCATCGGCGAGAGACGCGCTCGGCGTCGGTTGTTCGACGTCGAGGTCCAAGGTCGTCGTTCAATTATTGCGAGGAGTAGTAGTAGTAGACCGTTCTCGATCGGAGTAAACGCGGGAAAACATTTTTCACAGGATCGGTCGGACGTCGATTCCCGGCGCTGTGCGGCACCGTCGACGGTCCCCTACCCGTTCCGCGCACGTAATCCTTCTTAAGACGTTTTCTAACCCCCTCGCGCGCCGGGATTAACCGAACGAGAGGATCCCGGGATCCCGGGGGCCGGTTTCGCCCGATATAAACGGGGTCTGGCTTGCCAACCGGCTCGTATAATTGGTTGTCAGTCAAGTAGTCAGTGGCAACCCCCTCGGGGCGGGTTCGTGCGACGAGGCCGCGCGCGCGGGAGAGACACCCGGTATATAGGACACAACGGGGAAACGAGACACGGCTGATGGGATTTCACGTGCGATCGGTTAAAGAATTCTCTTCTTGCGATTCCGGGTCGCGGTTGACGTTACACGTCGATAAAACTTTCTCGCCGCCTGTTTCCACCACCGATGCCCCGCAACCTTGAACATTCGATGATGGCTAGCCGATTCTATCG
>NW_027585602.1:0-1672 GCF_028453695.1 Augochlora pura
GTGAGAGAGAAAGATTTCGAGACAAAGAGAGAAAAGAAATTAAATTTTCTGTCTTACCCGGGCGTTTGCTTCAAGAACTGCTGCAGCGCAGCTCCCAATCTCACCATTTCCACCGCCGCTTCCATGTTCGCGGTGTGCCCCCGCTTGGTCCTCTTTATACCGCGTCTACCGCGTTTATACCGCGTATCTGGGGGAGGCGTCGACTTCCTTGGCCCTGCCGCAACCCGTGTTGCGCTCTTTAGCGCCCCTTCTTTATTCCATACGAGATGGTACCGGCCCGTTGGTGTTTTCGCGCAGAATCCACCCTTCATAGTGATGGCGTGCGCCGGGACTGTGAAGGGTCCCGCACCAAAATTCAACTCTATTTTTCCTAGAGTTTCCGTGGCTGGTTCACTGGTGGTCGGCAGTGGCGGAGGGGTCGTTATCTCCTCGCCATTCACCGTTGCCTCCGCGATTGTTAGCGTTTGTTCCATTGCGGCTGTTGGTTTAAAACTGATCAGTGCCGACCAGGTTCCCAGGCGCTTCGTTCCTTGATGGTTCGAGGGAGAAAAGGAGGGGGTATCGCAGGACGTAAGTATTCTACATCGATGCTTTCCCCTTATTTTGAATTTCTCCTACTCGAATCGCGTTCTCGCGCGGATTGTTTTGCTGCGCGAACCTTTGTCTCATGACCGGTCGCCACACAATCCTAAGGCAGCGTTTCCACGGGGAGTTTACACATCCTTGTAATCGAACGTGTGTAACTGGACTTGGCAGTGCGTACTTTCACCACCCGCACAAGTCCGTCACTCCCTGGATAAACCTCCTCAATCCGTCCCATTTCCCATTGATTGGGGGAAAGGAGAGGATTTTGAACCAAAACCAGATCCCCTGATTTGATTGGTTCTTTTGTGGATTGCCACTTATAGCGAGTCTGGAGATGCGTGAGATAATCTCGGTTCCAGCATCTCCAAAGTTGCTCGTGGAATTTCTGTATAGCTCGCCATCGCGTTAACCGCGAGGTCTGCACAATTTCCACGCTTTCATACGGGAGCGCGTTCAACGGCCGCCCGATGAGAAAGTGGCCCGGTGTGAGCGGCGCATAATCGTTCGCATTGTCGCTCAAGGCGGCAATCGGTCCCGAGTTCAAACTCGATTCGATGCTGCACGGGAGCGTGGACATTTCTTCGCCCGTTGGAATGAACTCGCCTAATATGCGTTTCAAGTGGTGTTTCACCGACTTTACTCCCGCTTCTTGCATCCCACCGAAGTGTGGTGCACTTGGTGGGTTGAATTTCCACTTTATTCCCAAGTGGCTGCATTTTGTGCGCATTTCGGGTGAATTGTACACTGCACCGAAATGTTTCTGCAATTCTCGATCGGCCCCGACAAAGTTTGTACCATTGTCGCTGTGCGTACAAGAAGGTATTCCCCTTCTTGCCACGAACCGATCTAATGCAGCCAGGAATGAACTCGTCGTATAATCGTGGACGAGTTCAATGTGGATGGCTTTCGTTGCGTAACATACGAATACCGCTATGTACGCTTTATGAGCCGTTTTTCCTCGGCCAGCAGAGTCGCGGACTCGATACGGTCCTGCGTAATCTACTCCGCTGTTAGCGAATGCATTCGCTGGGTTGCAGCGTTCCGGGATCAAGTGATGCATTATCTGCGTGGAAGTTTTACCCTTCCA
>NW_027585603.1:0-1672 GCF_028453695.1 Augochlora pura
ATGAACATAACAAATTCGTACGGACTACAATAACGTTGCAAAATGATTGCAAAGTTAATTCTATTTAAAAAAGTGCAATACATACCATATCAAAAAAACACTGTAATAACTACACACCATAATTTATTCCACATTTCTGAACACAGAGAAATGAATTATTAAATGCTGAATTATTAAAGCATTATTACTGTAATAATAACTACAACATAGCTTTCAGTGGATAATTTTTACCTTAAAATAGAACAACTAACCTAATAATAATAGTAAAAATGATAAACATTAAAAATAAACTCCAAAACTCTAGAAAATTCTCCTGAAAATTGGAAACCGGCTTTCATTAAAATTCGCGACCCGTCCTCGCGTGTTTCACTTAAACATTCAACAGATCGACATCAGAGGTGTAACTGTAGAATCGAAAGGGGGAGGAGTCGGTCGAAGTGTAGAACACACGATTCGAATTCAATCGACAGTTTCCCGGTGGATCTCTCCAGGGAGGTACGGCGCGGAAGCGAAGGTTAATTCCCGTCGTTATCAGCCGTTTGCTCGGCTGTTCCGGTTAACGCGGAGGAGAGAACACGGGACCCCCCCTTAAAAACGTTCTTTCTAATGGCGGCGTTGCGCGACTCCGGTCCCCATCCCCCCTCCTCCCCCTCCACCGAGCGCGCACCACCCGGGTCCGCCGCGGCAATAACTGGCTATGACCTCGGTTTACATCTGGATTTACATCTAAACGCGCGTGAATCGCGGGAACTGCCTCGCGCAACTAGCGTTGCCCGGCCACCCATTCCGCCCGCCTCCCCGCGTCGTCGTCCACCCCCCCCCCCCCCCTTGCTCGCACCGGCCCAAGTAAATTGGTAACTAAGTGGCAGGGGTAATATCGGTAACAGTTTGCTCCCGCTGGAAGGTTGTTGCTGTTTGCGTTCCCGCTCCGTTGCATACGCGAGCGTGAACTTCGACCGCGGCGTGGCGGGGCAGAGGGGGAGGGGGAGGGTGGGGGAGAGAGAACAACCGACCTCGAAAATGCGAAAGCATGGCCGATGCGCGGTTTCGTCGACACCAATTCTCTGCGTAGAACCTTAAAGAAGCCCAATTTCCGTGCCGTTGGATTAGGAGCGTATATTGTGCGCATGAAAAGTAATGGTTTATGGACAGCGCGGTGTAAGGTTGCACTGTAATGGTGTATACGTTTGCACGCTTTTGTTATTCCGGTGGCGCACGCATGGTCTTTTGGTATAGTGTGTGTTTTATTAGCAGTTAATCATGGCTTGGTATTGAATTGTTAATTAATTAGGGTAGAGGAAATTTTTATAACGATACTTGCTTTTAGATCGATATAAGTGAAATATAATTGTAATAATCGAAACTTGTTGAAAGGGATATAATAAATAAATGAGGATCGTCTGTTGTAATTGTACTAGACAATTTTTATTTAGCTAGTACATATTGCAATTGCTGTATGAAGATTTTGTATTTAGTTACTGCATCTTACAATTGCTTTAGACAATTTTTATTTAGGTGATATATCGTTGTTATTTCGTTGTTTGAAATTGAAATCACGTTCTAATCCCTTGTTGTTAGTATTTAAGCGTTCGGTGTTAAAAGCGTAACAGTTTTACGAATCACAAGACTCGATCTCGCATGCATAAGTTATACCAAGTACTGTAATACAGTT
>NW_027585604.1:0-6540 GCF_028453695.1 Augochlora pura
GGCCAGGCCAGCTGCGTCCAAAACACTTTGATTTGGTAAAATATCGTTAATGTATCCACCGCACTCGAGCTATATTGAACGCTGTTATCGACCGCTTGCAGCGGATCGAACTCGACCGCCTTGTCTATCCGCGTCAGCGCTTTATACACCGCTATGTCGAGCCAGTGGGCGACCCCGGCTCTGAACCACTCGTAGTAGGACTGCACCTTCATGTCTTCGAGCTGGCCCTCCGCGCAGAGCACTTGGCCGAGCCTGAAAACGAGACATTAAATCAAGAAGTCCGTTTCTCCTAATCAATCGCTTCATTTTCTCCTGATCAACTTCGACTCTAGGGTCTTAACCCTTTGCCCTCTAGTGGCGCCTATAAAACGCCAATGAAATTTGTTATAGAATTAACAAAATAATGTTGACATTACTGAAGACCCTTCGGTACTATAGTTTTAGTAAGTAATTAAGTACTATACCACAGCTGGTCAAAATAGCAATTTTCGATCTAAGCTTAAAATGCTTGCGAGTGCAAAGGGTTAACCCTTTACGTCACAGCAATTTTTGTTATAGGAATCATTCGTTATCTGTTATTCAAGTATAGGTATCATCATAACTTGCCATATTATTATATCATCTCTTAAATATTAGACACTTAATATTATGAACAAATATATAAATATTGCATGCTTAAATATTAGAAATAAATAGATTCAATTACCCTGCAATGACATAAAATATTACAGACGAATGACCTTCTATTAAAGTAAAGTGTTAAAGTGGTAAAGTGTTAAACAAACGTTATAAAACTCTATAGAATAGGATCAATATTATAGTAAAAAGCCATGACCAGCAATATCAGCCTATACTTACATAGCGTATCTCTGCAGCGTGAGATATAGTTCGAACAAAGTCGTCCCCAGGCTCAATTCGACGTCCGAGTTGCTGATCTCGATTCTCTTCATCCTCCCGCAGATGTCCTCGGTAATGACCATACACATGTCGCTGATCCTCTTCTCGTACATCATGTACAGCGTCCTCGCGTACGGGAAATTGATCCGTCTGAAATACAATGTACAAAGATCAGTCTATGTTTCGCGATACTAAAAAATTCAAAGTTGAATTTTTCAATTCAGAGTTGAATTTTTCAATTCAGAGTTGAATTTTTCAATTCAGAGTTGAATTTTTCAATTCAGAGTTGAATTTTTCAATTCAGAGTTGAATTTTTCAATTCAGAGTTGAATTTTTCAATTCAGAGTTGAATCTTTAAATTCAGAGTTGAATTTTTCTATTCAGAGTTGAATCTTTCAATTCAGAGTTGAATTTTCCAATTCAGAGTTGAATTTTTCAATTCAGAGTTGAATCTTTAAATTCAGAGTTGAATCTTTCAATTCATTGTTGAATCTTTCAATTCAGAGTTGAATCTTTCAATTCAGAGTTGAATCTTTCAATTCAGAGTTGAATCTTTAAATTCAAAGTTGAATCTTTAAATTCAGAGTTGAATCTTTCAATTCAAAGTTGAATCTTTAAATTCAGAGTTGAATCTTTCAATTCAGAGTTGAATCTTTCAATTCAGAGTTGAATCTTTCAATTCAAAGTTGAATCTTTAAATTCAAAGTTGAATCCTTGAATTCAAAATAAATTCGTCGTCCGAAGTCGAAAAGGCCGACGGCGGTTCTCACTTGATGAACAGCTTGTCGTAATTGTCAACGGCGCTCTGTAGGTCGGCTCTAATTAGCTGGATCACCTTGATGTGGTATTTGAGCGCGTCTTCGTCGGAATCGGTCTCCGCGGAGTTGTTGTTCAATATGTGCTGGAACCTAATAAATTGGAGAAATTAAAAGGAGTACGTGGGAGAAAGAGAGTGTGTGTGCGTGTGTGTGTGAGATTGATGATATGTTGTTGTACCATTCGATGCCACCCTGCTCCACGGTGAACTCTAAGGCCTCGAGGACGCCTGGCTTTTCGTCCGGGTCGGGGAACCAGGGGTACATTTTTGCGGGGAAGAGGTTCACTTCGTCTGGCACTTTGAGCGACGAGATGGCTGACAGGATCCTAGATCGGAAGATTAATGTTTAATATTTGTTAAAGGATTTTTTATTGACGCAGCTCCGGAATTTTTATGCCTTCGAATTTTGAATTTTTACTTTGAATGGAATTGATATTGAATTTTTACTTTGAATGGAATTGATATTGAGTTTTTACTTTGAATGGAATTGACATTGAATTTTTACTTCGACCGGAATTAATTTTGAATTGAATTAGTTACCTGCAACGCGTTAAATGATAGTGGTTAGCCTAGAATAATTACCCTAAGATCGCGGAGAGCTGCGCCATCGAGTTCTTATCACCAGGCGTCATCCTCCTGATCTTCCTTAAACTGTTAAGACACGAGAACAAAAGTTTCTTGGTGGCGTCCCAAAACAGTCTGGTCTCGTCCAACGAGAACAAGTCATTCTCCAGCGGCCTCAGCAAATCTATCACCAATTTGCTGAACACGTTGAAATTCAGTGGATGCTCCTGGTGAATCCTCGAGTATTCGATCCACTGCGCCAGGGACACGTTCCTGGCAAGCAGGCCTCTTTGCGCGCTGTGCTGCAAGAGAAGGACCTCCGCCGGCGACGACCACCGGCCGCACCAACAGTATTTCTCGATTTTCTCTGTCTCTATTTCGTGCATCAGTAGCACTCTGATCAGGTGTCTGTGCTCCTGAGCCGCCACGCGATTGTTGTGCTCCGTGCTGAACGCGAGCCTGAGCTTCACCACTCCTCGTCGCTTGGATTTGTTCTTCTTCTCTAGGGAGTACCACATCGTGTGTCCTGACGTTGGTATGTCCTGGAGGATAGATGGAGGATTTAATGGAATTAATTTGGAATTAGTTTTGAATTAATTTGGAATTTATTTTGAATTAATTTGGAATTAATATTGAATTAATTTGGAATTAATATCGAATTTATTTTGAATTAATTTTGAATTTATTTTGAATTAATTTGGAATTAATTTTGACTGTTTACAGTGAATGTAATTAATTTAGAATTAGTTTAGAGTTCATTTTGAACTTTTACTGTGAATTTAATTAATTTAGAATTAGTTTAGAATTAATTTTGAATTCTTACTTTGAATGGAATTAATTCGGAATTAATTTGGAATTTTTACTTGGATTTCTTCTCCCTTTTCGAATTTCTTATTTATTCGTCAAACGAGTTTTAAACATTTCGCTTAGAAGATAGACTCTTTTGGCCCCGTACTAAAAGGGTTAATAAGGATATTGGAGACTGATTATTATTAATTATTTTTTAAAAAATACCTTTAGAGGTATTCGACATCGACCGATGAATTCGTTGTCGTGGCTTCCGGTGGTGGCCGTAACCGCGATCTCTTTCGCGAGTTTTACCAATCCTCGAACACCTTTCACATCCTTCACCTTGCTCATCTTCTCAGGCACCGTTTCGGCTGCATCAAAGTCCCTGAAATAGAAATTCTCAATGATAAAGACGCCAAACTCGCGTAGATCGTCTTTTGTTCAGGATTGTCAGACTTACCAGACTTCGAGGAACAATACGTCGTTCTCTGGATCTTCGAGTGGCCTGCAACAGGAATCCAAGACTTAATTTAATATAACAGATTATAATAGAAATATAATAATAGTTTTAATATAATAGAAATATAATAGAAATATAATAATAATTTTAGTATAATAGAAATATAATAATAATAATTTTAATATAATAGAAATATAATAATAATTTTAATATAATAGAAATATAATAATAATTTTAATATAATAGAAATATAATAATAATTTTAATATAATAGAAATATAATAATAATTTTAATATAATAGAAGACTTAATATAATATATAATAACTAAATATATTCAATGAATTCGTTATTAATGAGCAGAAGATTTTATCACAATTGTCGTGTTCACAGAGAAAGTTTTTGCAAAGGTAAAAGTTACTTCGAATAATAATAATAAAATAATTAGGCAATGAGTATTATATGTGAACTCACAATTCAAAGTGTTCCTCCCATATAGGGCTAAGCGTGAACGTTTTGACGGCAGTGTTGTATCTTCTAGTCGGCGCCGATTCGAGATAAAGAGCGCAGAAGGGGTCGCTCTTGCCGTTCGAGTCCTTCGACACCAACTCTTTCGCTTCGATCACTTCGACGTTCAGGTGCATCTCTGGTGGCTGTAAAAATGAATTGCAAGCATCGTGAATCAATAATCAATATCACGTATCATCGACTTTGAATTTTCCATTCGCGAGAATTATAATAAATTATAGTTGAATTATAATAGAATTTATAGTAGAATTATAATAAACTAAGGTCATTATAGTAATCAATTAAGTCATGAATAAAATTTTGTTACAATTTGATATTTGAATTGTAAAAACTAAAATATATTCGGGCGAAAATATATTATTTAGTAAATTTTAATAATTATTATTTAGTAAATTTTCATATGTTTAGAGGTCAAGACGAAATGAAACAAACGAATGAAAATTATAAACAATGTTCAAATTATAATTCATAATTTCCTTCGTTATTTCTTGATTATAGTGATGCAAAATGATGACCGTTTTAAAAAGATATTCGCCATGGTTAACGGGTTAAAAGATAGAGATACACCTACCTCCATGTTTCTCGTTTTTTCTAGCACACTCTCGTGCGTCTCATTGTCAACTTTGAACGCATTTTGGAGATGATTCAACAGAGTTTCTTGCGCGCACTCCTGCGACACGTCGTAGCCGATCTGATGCTGGGTCATGTAAATCAGAGCCGCGTAGAGCTCCTCGATCTAGAAACAATGGGCATAGTATATCCAATGTGTTCTCTATATCTCAAATTCGTTCGCAATAATGTGTATCGTTTGACGAAGCGTTTAACCCGCATTTCAACCCTTTGCACTCGAGTGGGTGGCTTTGAAGCACTAAAAATTGTTGAGTGATGACTCCGAGGCACCAATAAAATTTCTAGCGATGACTTTGAGGCGCTAATAAATTTTTGAGCGGCGCCTCGAAGTAAAATTATTTATTTCTTTTTATTATTTATTTATTATTTATTTCCAAAATTATTTTTCCATTTTAAAAAATTAGCTTTAAAAAATTAATAAAAGTTACGAGATTTAATTTCCTGTAAAATACATTTTAAAATGCATAAAATGGAAATTCTATGCGTCAGAAAAATTATTTTATAATAACAGTTAAAGTAGCTTCGAGTCCAAAGGGTTAAATACTGTACGCCTTGCTTTATCTTAGCATGATGTATAATACTTAAATAACTAAATTCTGAGTAATCTCCGGTTCCCAGAAAGCGATTACTCGCTGCTAGACTGTGGATCATTATGCAAATTTAGCTATCTCCCTAATAACATTAAAATTAAACAATCACGATCTTAACTTCTTTAAATATATTTTCTAGTTGATAGTTTACACGTGTTTCTCATAAATCCACAAAGCCCGCAGTCTACGACAAAGACATACAATGTTATCGAATTTCCAACAGTCTACGACGAAGCCACACAATTTTATCGAATTTCCAAGTTGATCATCGCTGAAAAACATTTCAATTATTTTTCGTTTACGACACAGCGTGTTCCCTCATCTCTCTCTCTCTCTCTCTCTCTCTCTCTCTCTCTCACTTTGTTTACTCTTCGCCCTCGTGATCATCGGTAGTTAGATTATCGATAAACGGAGCGCAATCCGTCTGCGTCATTTATAATTGTAGCATCTGCTGCTTATGACGCGTTGATAGCCGCGCACAGCGCTCCGTCGACTTTAGACACACCGCCAACATTTCAGTCGCTTAGACCACTCGTGAAAATGGCTCGTGGCGAAACGCTCGGGGTTCAAAGGTTCCCCCGAACGGCGCGCCGACACCGACTCTCGCGCGATCGAATAATTGCAAATCGAGAACGCGCGAGCGGAGCCGATTAGCTAGCCAAAAATTACGATCCGATGTTTAAAATTTCACATTCGACTGTTACAATTTTTTATCGAGTGTTAAACATTGCAAATCGATGGTCAAAATTTCAATTCCGGTGTCAACTCAATTCGACTGTTACAAATTTTTCAAGAGTGCTAAAAATATCAATTCGAGCGTTACAATTTTTTATCGACTGCTACAAATTTTTATCGATTATAAAAGCTTTTTTCAGAATTTAGGGACACCGTCTCTCGGTCGATCAAATAATTGCAAATCGAAAACGCGAGAATTCTCCAAAAATTACAATTCCAGTGCTAAAAATTTCAATTCGAGTGTTGAAAATTTCAATTCGAGTGTCAAAAATGTCAATTTTAACGTGAAAAATTTCAATTCTAGTGTTACAATTTCTTATCGACTTTTACAAATTTTGATCGATTACGAACGAATTTTTTCCGTCGAAGTGCACGACAGTAGTAAAGTTCAAGGAACCGGTGTCGATAGCTCGGCCTTTGGTGGCCCGAAATCTGATCGAGGCAAACACCCAAATAAACAAGTGTGCCAATGTAAACTGTGCTATCAACGCGATAAAGAAGCTGCGATAATACGTTTCTTTCTTTTTTTTT
>NW_027585605.1:0-1671 GCF_028453695.1 Augochlora pura
CAGCCTGTCGTCATGAAAATAGGCAATTTAAAGGTGCAACGGGATACAGTGTGCACCGACCACGAGGTCGCATACAAATGCAGCGTTAAACGCGTCCCGGGCCCGGTACCATTCTCCGCGGTGGTGGACCGTTTCCTTCAGCTCGCTTTCAACCCGGGCCACATCGGTGACCCTTCCTCGCCTCGCCTCGCCGTGGAGTCGCAGTCGTAAAGCAGCGGCCGTCGCAAATCCAGAACGAAACGAAAGTGCTCTCGGAGGTTTTCGCCCGGCTCTTTGCATTTCGAGCTGCGTGACTCGGCACCGTGTATACGAGCCTCTCCTCGGTCTCATCTATTCATGAGGGGGCAAGCAAAAAATCGCTCGCGTATTTAAACTGCAATGAACAACAGTCACGAGGACGTACGTTCGAAGAACGTGCGTTCAATGTGCGTTTCGAGAATTTCTATTCAGTGAAACGAACGACGCATCTCCGTGAAATTTGTTTGATTTTTACGCGTTTGTACCGTGCTTATTGTCGTGGCGTTACTACAGGAATTGTTCACCATTAGAACCAGTCGATTTAAAGAAGCTTCTTTTGGTCTATTCAGATTTTTATTACAACGCGTACTTGGATTAAACAATCTATTCGATCATTTTCTATGAAAGGATTTCTATAATTTCAGCGAGTTTAAAACAAAAATTACGGAACCGGCCATTTTGACTGGTTCTATAGATTTATCGTCACGTAGCAATTCCTTCTAATATATCCTTGTAAATTGACGATAATTATGATAATTCCTATTCGCGATACATGGAATTAATTAAAATGGAATAGAAAAATAAAGGGACCAGAATTCATTCGTCACGAAGAAGTGGAAATATTTTATATTATGACAAGTATACTCGTCACGCGGAAAATGTATTTACCATTTGTTACCTAAATTACAATTCTAGTGAAAACTAAAATATATTCGTAAATAAGATTTCTTGAATATTTAGAGACTGTTTGGACACAACATAGCCCAACCATTTTATGGGTCCGGGCTCGGTTCCTCGACCGTTCTAGCGAGAAGTACATCTGAGCTCATAAAGCAATTAAATCCGTAACCTTCAGGCAGCATGGCTCAACCATTTCCCGTGTCCAGATTTTTTATGCTCCCTTGTTATTACATATTTTCACTTTCCACTTCCTCTGCCACCTCTCCTTCCAGCTTCCTACCAGTTAACAGATAAAAGGCCCGAAAGGGAGCGAGCGAAGATCATTACCAATTACAAAGTACGACGGAACACTACATTTCGACAACGCGTCGACCAACACGACTTTTTGTACCACCGGCAATAACACTACATCCACGCGTCTCTTCATTGTATAGTTATTACGTTTTAAAATATATGTATCACACATTAATCATCGGGCGCCGTTTTTAACCGTTCCCGAAGTGACGGATGTTGAGAATTGACATACCGAAACTCCCATCCAAGCACATACATATTTTGGTCCTTCGAGCCGGATATAGTACGAAGTGCTGTGTCTACAAGATACATATATTAACTAAGTGACTAGTGAAGAGTTAACCATCATTCAAGTTTAGTTGTCGACAAAGCACAACATTCTTGAAATCATCGTTATCCGAATCCATGTGTCATTACATCAGATGACACGGGTTTAATCATACCTTGAAGCGATTCGGA
>NW_027585606.1:0-1671 GCF_028453695.1 Augochlora pura
TATTTTATTGGACCTGTTGTTATCGACGTTGAAAGCAGTTTTTTCATGTTACTAGCTGTCACTGAAGGTACTGATGTAATAACTTTCACCATTGAAGCAGCATCCCTTTTGCCAGACTGTCGTAAACTCGTACTAGCCGCAAACGACAATTCCTCTGGCGTGTAATTTTCTGTCAAAGGTAAAATTTTTTGCGTTTTGGATTGATCGGCAACTTCCGAAAAATCTTTTGACGGTCGGCCTTTTCCCTGTCCTTTTCGGAATTCCTAAGATACAAAAACTACAGACTCATTTAGCCATTTCTCATATCGACGTAGAAACAGTTTTACTGACCGGTTACAGTTCTTCCACTTATCGGCAAAATTGCTATTTAAGTTTTTCACCTTGATTTTTACACTTGCGTAAGCATTGTCCTCTTCACTTAATCGATACTTCTCCAAAACGTATGATAAAACACCAGCATTTTTGCCTTCCATGTTATCTCCTTGACGCCAAATCTCGAAAAGCTCTTGTCTCGATACGGACATCATAACTAAAAAATGCAGTATATTAGTTAATTGCACACCATTGCAGTTAATTTTAGTCAAAAACGAATTGATGTGAACTATAGAAGAAATGCTATGAAAAATTTTAGCAGATCCGCGCAGATCTGTGAATTGCGAGACTTTTATATTTTTAGAAACACTAGAATTGCTGCCACATGTCTGATGAAAATGAAGTTACTGCTACTCACAGCTTACAAAAGGAATTTATAAACGAAATACAGTCAAATCTTTACGTACCTTTCGATAATTTCACTACCAAATTATTCCACAATATTTTGGATACGAATATATTTACTGAAATGCACAGCACGACGCACAAACAGGAACTACCGCAGGCAAATAATGCCGATTTTTCTTGACTTTCAAGGTGCCTACGGAAAAACCCTTACGCCAGGTCACTATTTTATGATAGTCAGGTAGTTGTCAACTCCCTGAGAGGCACGGAACACCAACATTTATCGATTCTGGCAACATTGGATTTTTGAATTTTTATTAGCTAGAATCGCTGTTGGGCCCACTGTGCGGCGGCTAGATTAGACAAAGACGTCGATACAGTAGGAATCTCCTCGGACAACGGAATGAAATAGATGAATGATGACAGAAAAACGTGGGGACAAGAGTACAGTAATTAAAAGTTTAGTAATCAAAGATTATTGGAAAAACGGTAAAGAGAATTCTGACCAGGGAAAAATCTTAAATGTCGTTTCTCTTATTACAGGTAAATCTATTGTATATTTTAGCGTTGTATTGTACATAGTTTTAGTAATAATGAAATAAACCTCTTATTAACGTGGGCGTTTTTTTCCTCGAAGTCAACGAAGATATTAACCACCCATTATAAGTATTTAATAGATTATAATGAAACTTTTGCTACAGTTGCAAGAATCTCAAGTTTCAGATTTATAATTGCTTTTGCGAATCAATTTAATTTATTAATTCATCATAAAACTATATTTTTAAATGAAAAGTTAAAAGAGAAGTTTTATAGAAGGTACCTGAGGAAATTAAAAGTGATGAAAATCAAGTCTGCAAATTAAATAAATCTTTGTATGGTTTAAAACAAGCAACAAGATGCTGGTTTGAAGAATTTGAAAGAGCTCTTAAAGAATATTCCCCAGTTGATCGCTGT
>NW_027585607.1:0-1671 GCF_028453695.1 Augochlora pura
TCACGGAGCCCGAGACCTTTCCAACGAATGCAAAACCGTGGAAATCGATTCGTGCGTTCTGGAGTTAAAGCGTCAGGAAGGAAAACCCGACTTATTTTTATATATACAGACAACAAAAATTTGGTAATAAAATTGTAATAAAAAAAATTAATAATATCATTCCTTGTTTTTTTTTAACAAATCTTTTAGACAGAGAAAACATTTTTCTCTTATTTTGGTCTTCATAAAATTAGATATGAAAATGCAGTTCTCCACAAAGATCCCCAGTCTATTAATGATAATACACGTGATCTATCTTTTTATGAGCATTCATTATGACGAAATATTACAGAACGTTATGAGTTCGATGTAGCTTTGTATCAATTGCCCGATTGTCTAGTGTCGACTATTATTGAAGGAAGAATTTCGGAATAGTTCACTCACTTTGCTTGAGATCTCCGAGGGTATCGACAAGAACATCGCACTGCATTGCCTCCCATTCGTCCCTTCCAGTTAGATTGTGTTTCCTTGCCAAGTATCTCGCAACCGCGTTGCTCTGCGCTATCAGTTTCCCGTCTACCTCCAGCACCGGTAGCATTCCATAAGGCATCGCTAAGAACAAAATACAGTTCGATGCGGAACCAACGGCTTCGATCGATACAAAATTGCGCGGCCTTCGAGACTGCGATATGTACACGGAACGTCTATTTCTGAATAGTAGGCCGAATCACGCCGGTTTTAATCAACGCGTCCTACTAATGGAACGCCGCTACTATCATTTTTTCGATTTACCATCACCTATTCCTTGATATTCACGGCTCTCACAACTGCAAAAGAGTTTCAATTTTACCGGGGGTTGCCATACATGTTACAACGTCTCACGCCACTTTCTAAGCTCTCTATGAAGCAAATACAAAGCTTTAAGCACGTGTGAAACCTAGCTTACTAATTGGTAGCCTCAATATTGAAAGTTGTCGTTTATGTAAAACAATTAAGAATTTTTAAAATCATTGTTTGAAAGTGATAGTAATTTAATATATTATTTAATTACAATAGTAATTTAATGATAGAAATTTAATAGTAATTTCCATGACACAAAAAGTTATTTGGATTCGTGTAATATAACAACTTCTTTTGAATTTGTAGTCTATAACAAGGTCATTTAACTTTTTGTATGCAGCTCAGTGATTAACAAATTAATAACATTCCGGTAAGCAGAAAGAGAGGTATTATCCCAGTTATTTTTGGGCTATATTTTTTACACTTATATGCTACACCACGGATGTGTAAAATTTCTAAATTAGTATGATACGAAAATAATGTCTGAATTGCTCTGAGCATTGTCTATAAACAATTAATGAAATCAATTTCCCCTTAATTGTTGTACCTTTAAAATGTTAATACGTATAAGGTACATATTTTGATACATATCAATTAGATCTACCGATTACAAGTTCGCAGATCTTTATGTATATAGTATATTCTTTGTAATTAAGCGGTCGTTTTAATAATAATTAACTGTATTCTATGTTCAGCATGAATTTTCTATTTAACGTAAGCAACATTTATTCTTCCAGACTTTCACAAAGGAATTCAGGAAAATGAGAATTTGCATAAAGATCCGTAGTATACTAATTACTATAGTTATACAGTAATGATTCAGTTAGTGTCGCCAAGTAGGAATCGAAAGTC
>NW_027585608.1:0-1670 GCF_028453695.1 Augochlora pura
TGTTTGCGTACTCGATCTTAATCTCTCGGCGCTATCCGCGCAATTACCGAACGCACACAAATTCCGCGACGATAATCTGCGAGCAGATTACGCGACAGAAGTTCCCTGCGAAGTCGCGCGCCCGCCCCCCTGTTTGCACGTGTATATTCGAGGAGCGATCCCTGTTGAAGCACGATAGGGACATTTCATTTACACGCGACGTTGATAGATCGCGAGCGCGAACACACGATTTCATAGAGCGTCCCGTACACACGTCGAGTGAGAAACAAGCGGGGCGTGTCTTATCCGTCGGCGGCGGAGCGATGTCACGCTCTGCTGCGATCACGGATTCACTTAACCCTTTACATTACGATTTCTTCCTGGAATGCGATGATTAGCAATTTTTTTCTGTTTTTATCCTGTCCTCGATGAAACGAGAGGACGATCGTTTTCATTCGTTTTTACTCTCTGATTTTCATGACGGAAGATTAGAGTTTCGCTTTTACGCAAAGGGTTAAAACAGTCGACGACAAAGGGTTTCATGGTCGCGCTAATACCGTCCGGGGAAATAAAAAATTAGCGCAGCGAGGAACGCGAAACGGTTTCGCTCTCTCTCTCTGGTCGGGCACGGTTTCCGTGTCATGGCGACTAATCTCTCAGATCCAAGGACCCGCGTCGAACAACTTCTCTCGGATGTTTTCTAGCTCCTTAATTAAAGGGAATTAAACGAACTTCCGAAAGAAAACATCTGTCGCGTCTTTCGGAAGCTCGTCGGAAACCATTTAAGGACGGGGATCGATCGGATCGCGCGCGTCACTCTTTTTACCCTCGGCAAAAATGCGACGCGTACGATCGAGTCCATTGGGCTCTTAAATTATTGTTATTAGACTTAGATTTGATTAGTCAGCAATATCATCTTATATCCAGTAGATAAATTATATTTTTAAAATAAAAATCACCGTTCCGGAGCGGCGAATTCCAATGTCGAATAAAATCGACATTTCCTGCAACCGATTGCAGTCGAAGAACTGCGACAACTCGCGCCGTGCTACGAAATGCTTCTCGTTATTGCGGCAGTCGATTTAAATGCAGATTGGATCAAGAAAATCAATCTTTCAAGAGAAGCGAATCTCACCGTTGAACCGCGAATCGGGCGCCGTTCGGGCCCGGCACGGTTCGAACGCGGGATCGATGATACCGCGGCCGAGCTAATTTTCCTTTCGATTCTCGTTGTCGGTTTAATCAGGCTTTTCTTCGAAACGGTGGAATGTCATCGGGTATCGGCTCTCTCTCGCCCACGCGATTAACGATCCCCGAAATATCACCGAACGACGCGAAACATTGTTTGGCATCGGCGCAACGTTCCCCGCGCGCCGCGCGCCGCGCGCCGCGAGTCGCGGCGACGGGCCATGCATTATGCATGCTCGATGGAGCGTCATTATCGGCGTCGAACTCTGATACGCCTTTTACAGCTTCCCGCCCGCCATCGTCAAAAATTACTAAACTTTTCTACTTTGCGTCATCGTTTACCTCGCCGCCTCGTCGCGGAAACGATGCAGTCGACGCGTCCCGTTCGATCTTCACGGCAATCGATTGCCGCGATTCTCTTTACAGCGGTTCGCCGTGGAAGCGAATGGTCCGTTCCCCGTTATCGCGCCGCTGTTACTGCGGTAACAGTTTGCGCCGCTGTT
>NW_027585609.1:0-1670 GCF_028453695.1 Augochlora pura
CGAACAAGCTCGCAACTAGGCTGCCCGAACCGCGTAAACGTCGGTTCCGGTGACAGTGAATTTATCGTTTCACGATCTGGGTAACGTGACGTGATGCCAATGGCCACTGTCCCCCTTACCCCATGCGTGCATTGTAATTCGACAAATGCAGGGTGTGCGGCACGATTTCGTACGAGCATCCTGCATTTGGGAAAACCTTGGGCAGCGAGACGTGTAACATAAACAATAACATATGATCGGTAGCTCTATCAATATGCTACTGATAAGGCAGGATCTTACAACAATAACTAGACTGCGGAGATTAATGCAAATGCATTTTTCGATATGCTATTATGATTTTGCATACTGCATATGTTTTATTATTGCACATATTTGTTATACAGAGTGTTCCCTTTGAAATTTTGCATTCAATTGTGTCCTAAACTATAATTCCTTTAAAAAGATATTTCAGACGAAAATCCTGTTTCGAAGGGAATATTTTATAATGGTCAGACATTTTTGCTAGGTAAGTATATAGTATATTTTTGTATGTTAACACCTAGTGCATTTCAAGGTAAATTACTTGACCTAAATATTTTGATCTTTAACACGTTAACGCCGGCTTGACTCACCGGTGGGTCACACGTGTCAGACCCGCGAGGCGGCGTACTTTTGCTTATTTTGCTTGCATTTCACAAAATAGATACTACAAAATAGGTTATTTTATCTGAACATTATAAACAGATATTCAATAGTAAAAACATAGAAATTCAATATTATACACTTAACATAATTATTTAATTTTTGTAAATTTCGGGCGCCGACTCACAGAAAAAAATCGAGAATATCGACGCCGGTGTCAACATGTTAAAGATAATAAAGATAAAAGAAGTGTGGCGCGCTAAGAAGGAAGTGAATTTGGTGGAGCGAGGAGCGAGGAAAGGAGATGGGAGACTGTTTCTTCCCGGCCCGCTAGTGGACTCATCAGTAAGGCTTTCTACTGGGCCTTGCCTTAGACAGGGTAAGAGCAACAACGATTTTCAGTGTATACAGGGTGTACCAAAATTATACAGACATTGGGAAATGGGGGGTTCCTAAGGCCATTTCAAGTATCCTTTTCCTTTGCCAAAATGCAATCAACGCCTTTGTTAACGAGTTATTAATGGAAAACGATAGGTGCGCGCGCACGATTCAACCTGGTGCTACGCGCGCGAGCCGGCTGACTGAAGACCATCTTACTCCCGGGGCGCGACGGAAAGAGAGGGCTGTATGTAAAACGACGCAGATTACACTTAACGTTTACTTTCACTGCACTATTATTCCACACTGATCACGGAATATGCCTCCATGTACACATTGCACACCCAAAATATCCTTTACTGTTGTCGCAGCATGTACATTTTAAACTGACGCTATGCACGAAGACCTTTACACAGACTATGTATATCGATCGTCATAGTAACGCAGTTTGGTTTTAAAGAAATCTGAGATGCGTAAGCGCATATCTGCGTCCATTGGCCACAACGGCGACTTTCGCCAAACGCATATATGGGTCCCTAGAGCCCTAAGAGTTAAAAATCGCTCTATCTTTGAGCTGCAGCAATTTTTCTACAAATAATTGCACGGAGGTCAGCCTAGGCTCATTTTAAAGGGGAAACACTGCTCTTTCAGACGGCCGAATTTATTTATAT
>NW_027585610.1:0-1669 GCF_028453695.1 Augochlora pura
AACTCAAAGTTATCAAAAAACGCGAGATAATGTGACTAGAAGCGGGATGATTCAATCTCTGACGAAGTTCCGAACCTATCATAGAATTTACGTAAGTTTAAAATATTCCTTCGTTACTATGGCCAATTTCATATGTCGTGTTCTTTACCGCCGAGACATTAACAGATTGTTTCGAATAATTGATATTTCTTTCTCAATAAATCATTTTAATGTGATAATGGGTTGCTTTGGGTATTGTATTCGATTTTGCCTGACTAAAATTAGATGTGGGAAGTCTTCATTTATGCTGGTACCGTAATGTTCCAGTCTTTTCTAAAAATTTAAAGCAACCGCTTGAAGTTGCGGCAAATCTAAGGCCGCCATTTTCGCGCCAAACCATACGAGTAGGATTGCGGGCATCTAGCTTCTCAGAATTTACAAATTTTTCGTTGATTTAATGGATTCGTTTTTACTTGGACGCATAATGTTAGGAATTTAACTGAATTAGGTCATTAATTTCGCATATAAAATTGTATGTGTCTGATTATTTTTTAGCGGAGGAAAGCTTCTGATTCCCATCACCACAAACGCCACTATCGCCAACAGAAACTCCGCCATCGTTCCCAGTAGATTGAACACAGCACGGCAGTCAGTGGTCAATTATTTGGTTTTTATACTAATTAATCAAATGTTGCAACTCATGGTTAAGAAAATATGCAAGATAATGTGACTAGAAGCGCGCTGGTCTAATTTCTGACGAAGCTCCGACCCTATCATAGAATATAGGTAAGTTTAAAATATTCCTTCGTTACTCTATGGTCAATTTCATATGTCGCGTTCTTTAGCGCCGAAACATAGGCTTGAAGCGCAACCTTTTGAAATTTTCATAGAATGTTTAGTCGATTTAATAGATTTGTCATTGTTTATACATATAGAAAAATGAAGTAAACGCAAGGGAGCCATAATATTTCATTAATTAACATGAGTTTCCTACATTATCGTTACAGAGTTTAAAACGAAATATGGAACAAAGATCGAGAAATAACCCAATCGAATGAATGCCGATGTAAGTGTAATCTTTATTAGCATACACAGAACATAATCTTCATTGGTGTTCAACAGCGATTGAATTTAATCGAATTACTTGTTGTTGTTACAGATCTGAAGGATTACTTGAAAGATTACGTGAATAGCTGAGATCGAGAGGCAACGCGGTCGGGCTTCGTCATGGAGCAAGGGATGTAAGTATAATCAGCAATATGAAAATTATATACTATACTTCGCAGAAAATAATAACTTTATGGACATTGTTGAATAAATTTTAATGCCTCTGTTCTTTTCTTTCTTTTCCAGGACTCTAACGCAGCTCCCTACTCCCAGCAAGTAGTGAGTCAATATTTCAAGAATTTTTCTATTACGTAGAAATTGGAGAACTTTTTGTCGAGTACAGTGACCAAAGGATTGTTTGGCAATCTTTTGAGTGGTAATTTGTTTCCTAGTTAGGTAGGGTCTTTTTGCACGCCGCGATGTTTCCTATGATTGTTTCAAGTTTTAATCATTTGATTTCGAAGCTCCCGAAAGATTGACGTATTATAAGACTCGATTATCGTAATACGAATTTCACAAAAATTATATTGGTGCACTTACTACGCCAATATATTCAATAACTTGGGTCTGTTTAAATACATTA
>NW_027585611.1:0-1669 GCF_028453695.1 Augochlora pura
GAGAGAGAGTGACACGAAGTGAGAGAGAGTGGGAGAGAGAGTGACACGAAGTGAAAGAGGGAGAGAGATAGTGCGATACGAATTGAAAGAAAGAGAGAGATAGGGCGACACGAAGTGAAAGAAGGAGAGAGCGATAGGGCGACACGAAGTGAAAGAAGGAGAGAGCGATAGGGCGACACGAGGCGAAAGAGAGGGAGACGGGGTGTACGTGTGCGGCGGGAAGATAGGGGTGAAGGGTGGAGGGGCGGGAGTGGTAACGGGGGTGCGGAAAAGGGTCGCGAGTCTGCTGGAAGGCCAATATAGGTGGCCTCGCACGCTGGAATTGTAGCTCGTTTCGGAGGTTCACGCCCGAAGAACGGGGTTAATGACAAGCCCTGCTCTCAAGAGCGTTTCGGAATCGATTCGTGTTCGATGAGAACGCGCTGATTCGAAACGGAAAACTTGGAACGAAGGGGGGATATATACCCCTTTGAACCGAAAGGCTTGGGCCGTTATTGCGCCCGGGAGCCGTGAGCGGATCCGCGGAAAACTTATCGGCTCCACGGCCTTCGTTTGTCCAATTAACAAACATTTATCCCGCGCGTTCCTTCGCGGATCCCCTCCTCCTCCTCCCCTCCTCCCTTACCCCACCCTGTGCTCTTTCCACCGTTTTTTGTTTCCCGCGGAGTTCAACCCTTTGACGCACAAACGACATTATGAAAATCTATCGACGGTTAGGTAAAGGTTCGCCGGCCGAGCGAAGCTAATTAAAACGGCGGAACGACATCAAACGGACGGCGATCGGCTCGACATGTTTTCTGACGTCCGGCTTCCTTGCCGCGCGCGCGTCAAACGGATCAATCCATTTGCTGAAAATTGTTCAGCGAAGTTTCGATTCTACCGCCGGTGCCCCGCTTAAACATAAAGACCCCACGATTGCTTAATAAATTTCTTTTTATCGCGGTCGAATCGATTACTTTGGAGTTAGGAGATTTCTTGTTTTTCATTATTTTTAAAATTATATGTTTAAGGATTTCTTTGTGTTTTATTATGCTTTCATAGTGGCGTTGGATGTTTATGAAATTTGTAGGTTAGCGGATGCGGGGTATTTTAATTATTGGGGTGGATATTTTAATTATTAGGGTGGATATTTCAATTATTAGGGTGGATATTTCAATTATTAGGGTGGATATTTCAATCATTAGGGTGGATATTTTAATTATTGTGGACGTGGATTAAAAATGTATAGGAAAAGGTTAGTGCTGTATATATAAATCGGTGATCTATATTTTTATCATGTTAATAGGTAGAAATAATAAGAAAATCGATTATCAATTTGCATGTAACACTTTTTTTTTCTATACTATATTGATATAGTATATCAATTTATATATAATATAGATATATGTATATTATATAAAAATTGATGACCCATTCCCTTGACCATATTTATCTATTACCAAAACACAAAAAAATTCACATAAAATTCACCAATTCACATAAAATCCTTTCCTTTCTCTATTCATTTTTAATTCGAGAACACCATAATCGGACATTTGCGCCCATTGATTAAAACTCTTTCAAACGTTGATTATCAAAATAATCAAACACAGAATTTCAAAGAGACAACAAAAATGTACCAACACAGCTCCCCGGTTCCCAGATTATTAAACCGATTCAAAGAAGCGAA
>NW_027585612.1:0-1669 GCF_028453695.1 Augochlora pura
GTAACACCTGCAGAAAAAGCTATGTCGCCAGCTGATATGGCGGTTTCATACATACTCAAGGCTAAATCATATTTCGAGAAGAATACCGATGAATGTTGAGATTTCACGGCAGCAATCTAATAACCAGCATCATGCATTGTATTTTCTGGTGCAAAGTACTTGTATTCATTGAATTTCAACGTAACACCTGCAGAAACAGCTATGTCGCCAGCTGATATGTCGTTTTCATGCATAATCAAACTTAAATCATATTTCGAGCAGAATACGGTATGAATGGTGAGATTTCTTTTCAGCAATGTAATAACTATCATCATGTGTTGTATTTTCTGGTGCAAAGTACTTGCTCCCATTGAATTTCAACGTATCAGCTGCAGAAAGAGTCTTGTCACCAGCTGATGTGTCGTTTTCATACATAATCAAGCTTAAATCATATTTCGAGCAGAATACGGTATGAATGTTGAGATTTCTTTTCTGCAATGTAATAACCAACACCATGTGTTGTATTTTCTGGTGCAAAGAACTTGCTTTCATTGAATTTCAACGTATCGGCTGCAGAAATAGTCATGTCACCAGCTTATATGTCGTTTTCATACAGAATCAAACCTAAATCATATTTCGAGAAGAATACCGATGAATGTTGAGATTTCACGGCAGCAATGTAATAACCAACATCATGCATTGTATTTTCTGGTGCAAAGTAGTTGTTTTCACTGAATTTCAACGTAACACCTGCAGAAACAGTCATGTCACCAGCTGATATGTCGTATTCATACATAATCAAGCTTAAATCATATTTCGAGCAGAATACGGTATGAATGTTGATATTTCTTTTCTGCAATGTACTAATCCACATCATGTGTTGTATTTTATGGTGCAAAGTACTTGCTTTCATTAAATTTCAACGTATCAGCTGCAGAAATAGTCATGTCACCAGCTGATATGTCGTTTTCATACATACTCAAGCCTAAATCATATTTCGAGAAGAATACCGATGAATGTCGAGATTTCTCTGCTGCAGTGTAATAACCAACATCATGTATTGTATTTTCTGGTGCACAGTACTTGTTTTCATTGAATTTCAACGTAACAACTGCTGAAACAGTCATGTCACCAGCTGATATGTCGTTTTCATACATAATCAAGCCTAAATCAAATTTCGAGCAGAATACGGACGAATGTTGAGATTTCTCTGCTGCATTGTAATAACCAACATCATGTATTGTATTTTATGGTGCAAAGTACTTGCTTTCATTGAATTTCAACGTATCAGCTGCAGAAACAGCCATATCACCAGCTGAAATGTCCTTGTATACATAAACAAGCCCAAATCATATTTCGAGAAGAATACCGATGAATGGCGAGATTTCTCTGCTGCAATGTGATAACCAACACCATGTATTGTATTTTATGGTGCAAAGTACTTGCTTTCATTGAATTTCAACGTATCAGCTGCAGAAATAGTCATGCCACCTGCTGATATGTCGTTTTCATACATAATCAAACCTAAATCATATTTGGAGAAAAATACCAATGAATGTTGAGATTTCACGGCAGCAATGTAATAACCAACATCATGCATTGTATTTTCTGGTACAAAGTACTTGTTTTCAATGAATTTCAACGTAACACCTGCAGAAACAGCTATGTCGCCAGCTGATATGTCGATTTC
>NW_027585613.1:0-1669 GCF_028453695.1 Augochlora pura
ATACCAATTGGCGCGCATTTTTGATAGCGGGTTCATTTACGTACTTTTGGAAGTGGATTATTTAGAAATATTTTGGTGTATTCGTTAAACAAAAAATATTTTCTAAAGGTAAGGTTTCTTTTTTAAGGAAACGACTGCTGCAATCTCTTTCATGCTAACTAAAGAATTTTTATGTCTATTTTGCATAGTGTACCAAAAATGAATCATTAATATTTTTCAATAAAAACCCTATAAGATATGACTTATAATTTTTTTTAATATTTTTCCCGATTTCCACTCATTTGAAATATTATAACCCTAATTTTTAAATAAAATTCATTAATTCATGCATTTAAGGGTTAATGTAATATAATGTAATATTACGTTTATAATATGGTTAATAATTTGCTGTGGATTATATTAGTTTGACCAATGAGTATTGCGATTTTCTGACTAAAAAGACGCGATGACTCGTTGGTCAAGATTTTCTTATAAACCGATACGGAATCTCAGGCAAGTCTCAAGGTGCGAAATAAGAACAGAAAGAGGATATCGTTGTCGAAGGATTGTCGAAATATCCAGGGCATGTTTTATCGAAACAGTATTCGTAAAGCGCCGTGTTAAAACGTTGAGCACCGTGTTAAAACGTTGAGCGGCGCGTCACCCAAATATGGGTGACACTAATTTTTGATCAATCTCAAAAATTCATTTTTATTGCAATGTATTCGAACAAATTGAATTTGACTAGAACGTTTCGAATGCGAACGAGTTCTAATGTCATCCCCTATGATAAATATTAACTATCTAGTTTCGCTTTGATTAATTAACTTGTTTTAACTATGTGGGTATTTTAATGGTCGATTGACGGCACTCAACGTGTTAAGGAAGGGTAGAAGGGTCGTAGGATCTAGAACGAATAAAGTATTTGTCGAGGTGAAATCGAAAGTCGAGGAGTTGGTTGCGCCCATAATTATGAAAGTGGTCCGAGTCATATATTTCTTGTTTCGAGATATTTAATGAATTGCGTTTGCATAAATTAAAATATGTTTTTAGATTATGCGATCTTTTTATTTAGAATTTTATTAGTCTTGAATAATGGAAATTTATTACGAATATGAAATTTCGTGTGAATTTCATACGAAAATGTTGTTTTTAAAGTTTGAATTGACTTAGACCATTTTCAAAATTATCTGAATGTATTATAGATGACTTAAAGCAATAAAGAACTACGAATTTTATTTGAAACAATAACTTTAATGAAACGATTCATGCACATTTATTAATGATTCTCAAAAAGTAAAGCATTCTTATCATTTCGAGTTTTTAAGTTTTTTAAAATGTTCCTGAAAAACTGGAGGAACGTGTGGCAGTAAACACGTAATATCTTTGTGTTTTTCTTCCGATACTGGTCCAGTGACGGTGCTTATTATTTAGTTCAGAAACGCGTGAAAGAGGGACACGCGCCGTTTACAAGTTACGTTTATATAATTTCTTTAAATTTTTCACTTAGACCACTCTCATAATTAACACGAAATAAATTCCATATAATATTGAAAGTACAACCGCCATCTAATGGTTCATTTTTGACGATATCCTAAAAATTACATTGAATAAATTTAGTTTAAAATAATGTGGTGTGGAACAACTGATAAACTCATTTTTTTTAAATCTATACTTAGACCGCTTTCAT
>NW_027585614.1:0-1669 GCF_028453695.1 Augochlora pura
GGTCTCCTCCCTCCCCCTTTCCTTTCACCAGGACGCCATATGTCACGATTTCCAATAGCGCCGCGTGCCCCTGATAACGATCCGATATCGTTTATTGCGCCTCGAAACGATCTCGATCGCGAACCTCATCCTCGATCCTCTGAAAAATTCCTCGATCCACTGAGAAATTCCCTCGCATTGATATTCATTCGTGACGGAATATATTTTTAAATCTTTCGCTCGGAACACTGCTTCTACAACAACTCTGCAAACAGAAAAATAGAATACATCGGGCGATGCAATTTTATGCAGAATCTGCGATTTTATGCAGAATCGTAGCATTAATATGTGCATTTCGTTGATCTACGCGACCGGAAATGGGATTCTGAATTTAGAAACTGTGGGAAGCACGCTGTGGGAAATTATGTGTCTTTTCGGTGCTAATACTTCGCCGGAAGTATGCTTCTTGCTTTCGTAGAATTCCGTTTTCGTACCGATCTAGATGTTGTCCCAACTTATTCCAATTTATACGAAACCGGAGCCGCGAATGCGCGAGTCTCCTCGCTGGACTAAATACCACGTTATAAGAATCCGCGTTCGCGTAATGAGCAGGCTTAGGAAGATTTGCGCGCTCTTAATTGTTTGATTGTCTCGAAACTGTACCAACTTGTGCCATAATTGCGGAGAGTCTGCGTTAGCACGCAACGCTACAGCTATTAAAATCAAATAAAATCAGATAAAATCAAATAAAATCAAATAAAATCAAATAAAATTAAATAAAATTAAATAAAATCAAATAAAATCAAATAAAATCAGATAAAATCAGATAAAATCAAATAAAATCAAATAAAATCAGATAAAATCAGATAAAATCAAATAAAATCAAATAAAATCAAATAAAATCAAATAAAATCAAATAAATTTCCAGATCTATTTGACAAGTTATTTTTTATATTTGACAACGTATTTTATTCGACAAAGTTTCCCCTACCGATTAGCATCGCAAGATCGGCGGTATCTTCATTCCATCGCGATTGCTTGCGGCGAACGCGCAAACCGCGGCACCCAATTAATAAATTAGCGAAGATTCGACACGGTGCGAGAAGTGCTCGCGTTACCGCAACGCCGGAAGTGCCCGGCCACGAGCCGACGAACACCGGTGTCCGGCACGGCGTCGGGCCCCGTAATCGCAATTAATCGGGCACGCGTGTGTGTCATTAAATCACCGCGTCCAGGATCGGAACGTTGCCCGTTTAACGGTGGATTTCAGCGGTTTCGCGCTGCCTCGCAGCGGCCGCGCGCGCGGTTTTCGAGGGACGGAGGAACGTATCGTCGGCATTCCGAGCGATCATTCCTTTAAATAGAATGAGCCGCGAAGGATAACGGACTGGCCGCCCCGTACCTCGGCCGTCTTCCTTCATGCTAATCCCTGGGGGCGGGGGCGGGGGAGGGGGGGGCGGGGAATCGCAGAAACCCGAGGCTCGCGGCACTTTGCTCACGCGGATGACGGCCGGTGTCCTTTCCTGCGATCCTTGAACGCTATTTCCTCGGGTGAAAGCCGCTGAAAACTCTCCGGCCGTCGTCTGAAAGGATAGCGTTGACGGAGAGGCGATAAACAATCGGCTGCGATCGCTGTAATTTATTTATTCGTTAACCCTGGGACGCTCAACGCCGCTGTTCTCCTCATTTA
>NW_027585615.1:0-6533 GCF_028453695.1 Augochlora pura
TATTTGTATATTAAAAATAATGGAAAATGAGCCTTTTTTGATTTTTGTTTGAATATTAATCAAAATGTAGAAGTTACTTTGAGTTTATAATTAATTATAGCAACGCTGACTTTAATGACTTCCTTTAAACAAGACACTAAAGTCATGCGAAAATTTATGGACTCGTAGCAATTTTTATATTTTTAATAATATTTAAACAGAATAAAATATCATATTTGTATGTTTAAATTGTCTATTATTCCTAATATCATATTTATATATATGTATGTTAGTAAGCATGGAAAATAGAAATATATAAACGTGACATAACCTCACATTTTGTTGAGTTTTCATTTAGGTATCAGTAGGTAACAGTGTTATTTTAATATTGTTTAGGTGAATATAAATTGTATATCTAATAGAATTAAGAGTCACGAAAGTCGCTCCGTATCAAGGCTCGGAATTAACCTGCACGCCACATGAAACTCGCAACTGCTACGCCTCCTGACTCCGTATGCTTGTCGCTTCATATACATATGTATGTTTGCGGAGCATTTAGGCGATCACCGGGGATCATGAGAGTAATTAAGAGGCGTAGCCTTTCAATCAATGCTGATCAATTCCGAGCCCTTTCCTACATCATACCTTTATTAACTATTAAAAACTATACGTATATAAGTACATCTACCTCTTAAGTTTATAACATTGAAAAAGCGACATATATTATTCCTATTACATATTTTTCTCACTCTACCACCTTATTATACTAACGTCAAAAATTTTAATTTGTAAACTGTTATACCTTCATTATATTTAATTTCCTAAAATTGTTATTTATATAACTACAAAAAGCGTAATTTTCCCTGTTATTTACCACAAGATTCCTACAAAATCTATCAAATTTCAGCGCGTTAAAACTATTCGTCTTTCGCCTAACAGCAGAGTGATATTTATACGCTATTGACATTTATAAAAGCAATAAGGCAATAAACAGCACTCGGCGCAGATCGATCCACAATAGGCGCGAAATTACTCTGGCGGAAGAAGAAGCGATCCGAAAATAATCAGTGCCATCGGACTGGTTCGACACCTTCCCCGTGAAATATTGGCAGCGTTTTTAATAACGTTACATTGATATCGTGAAAGCTCGAAATTGGTATACTATGTACTATATACAAGCGGTGCAAGCACCGTCAACCTAAAACTAATTCGATTTAATTGTAACGTGGTAGGATTGAGATTGAAAAATAGACTGGCAAAACAATACGAACTTGGAAAATGTACGAGGAGTCGAAGAAATTTCTATCGGACATAATTGTTTTTTCGGACATTAATTATTTAACATAACCTTACATAATTGTTGGCAATTATTAGGTTGGCAATTAAGTGATTGCGGATTTTGTTAACAGATTGTCTTGGCACATTATTTTGTTTCATCAACGTGTTCAAAGTAATTAAGTTACATTGTTTTCTTACTGTCTGGACTATCGTCTTCAATTTAGTAAGAAAATTGTATCGATTAGTTATTTAGTTCCGTTTTTATCACTGTTTGAAGACGGAAGGACAAGAAACTCATTTTAGACATATTTTATTGTACCATTTCCAAAAAGGCAAGATTAAAGCACCTGATCTATATTGTTCTCTCGCTGTTTGGACTTCCGCCTTTAATTTAGTAAGAAAATTGCACCGATTCATTATTTAGTTTCGTTTTTATTACAGCTTTAAGATGGAAGGGCAAGGCGCGCGTTTCAGACATATTTTATTACATTAGTTCCAAAAAAGCAAGCATCGCAAGCACGATTTTTATGTTATATACAGTATATTAAAATGAAGCCTTGAAAGAAAGGCAGTGTCAAAATTGATTTGTCTAATTGAATATACTTATATTTTCAAGCAAAAGAATTGAATTTTAATTCTTATTTAGAATCCGCAATTACTTAGTTGCCAACCCAATATTTTCGTGTGGTTTGGTTTAGTTTCCAGTAATGTTTAGTTTTCCGGTAAATAATTCGCCGTTTATTGAGTATTTCGTTCGCTCCAAGCAAATCTCGCATTCATCTGTTTGGGGATCTCTGCAGGAATGCAAGAACCCAGCCAAGAATACTAAACAGAAAACGCGTAAAACAGTATTCAACCGTCATACGTATCTCTGGGCGTGAATTCCGCCATTTTCTGTCCTCGCGTGTCGTAAAATCTTGAGCTTCTTCCCTTTTGTAACGTAAAACGCGCTTCTTCAACCCCGTTGCTTTGTAAGTTCAACAAATTTGAGAAAAATAGAACTTGATGCTATATTTTCTAAGCAATTTTGATTCAATCAGCTTTGCCATTTTTATAGAATAATTACTTTAAAACAATTTTTTAACTGGACCAAATGATTTTAATTTCTCTTAGATGATAGAGGGAGTTGTTACTACAGTTTAGCGTCATATTTGTAATTGTAAAAGTTACGTTTCTATTCTTTTTGCCATTCCAAATAATAGTAAAATTTAGAAAAGCATTTTAGTCATTATATCGTAGACTAGTCCAGTTAACATAACCTTAAAATTAATTGTAATGGAACTTAATTATATTTGTAATTGAATAAATTATGTTTCCATTCTTTTTGTCATTCTAAATAATAGCAAAATTTAGAAAAGCATTTTAGCCATTTTCTACTAGACTAGTCCAGATTTAAAAAAATTATACCATTTTTAAAAAGTGTCCACATATATCTATCCTTCATTGTATGTTACTATAGCAACTTTACCCAGAAATAAAAGAAAATTCTGATAAATGGGGGCATGACAAAAAAACACTGGTATCACAGAAAAACATTTTACGTTAAAACATTTTACTTCTAACAACGTTTAATTAGAATTATATTAATTCTAAGAACGTGCTACTCTTAATTCGTATCACACGAAACAATGAAAAAGTCGAAAGAACTTCATCAATTACAATTTCACGCGACATCGATCACAAAAAAAGTGAATATTCTCCGAACAAAGACGGAGACGTTTCGACGTAATATAACAATGCAGCCGATCAGTGCCTGCAAGAATTCTTGGTTCGACAGTTCCACAATTCTCCCACTTTCTCGACTACGTCGTTTTCAGCGACCAATTAAAATATTTCGATCAGTTTAACGCCCAAAGGCGTACAATTAAAACGAGTTCCGCGGGTCGGCCAAACGGCACGGGAAACGGTATTAATTAATTTTCAAACTCTTACGTTCCGAACGCAATTAACGGCGTGGCCTGAAATTCGCGCGGGAGCCGCGGGAACTTTTGTCGCGGGGCTCTCCTCTGCGAAACTTCGCGAACTGGTCGTCCCGTCCGACGCGAGGAGAGAAGGCCACCGAAAAAAAAAGAAAATGGCACACGCGAGAAGCCGAACCGAGCCGAACGAAAGGCGCGCGGCTCTTGCGGGCTTGCGCGGCTAACCTAAAATTGTCATAACTTTCCCTTCGTTAGCGCGGCGCGCATTGCTTTTCATTCAAAACGCGCCTACCCGAAGCCGATAGACCAGTCGCATTAGGCCGCGCATATTAAGATCCACGCACCATCGTGCTTACGTAGCCGCTACCAGGGAATTACATCGACCTAGATCCGGCGCTAGTGAAAATCGGCACGCGGATCGAAATAATTAGAGTACTTCACGCGTAACGCGCCGAACGCTCGAATTGATGCATCGCGCGCTGCACTATACGGTATTTTATATTAGGTTGGTGCATATGAAACATCGGATTTTTAAGCGAGTATATAAAACTGCTTATATTTTTTCAAAAGCTATTGATTTAATCGAAATGTGCCCCATTTATTTCAATTTCAATATTTCCCAACGCGAGTTCAATTCACAGATGTCTGTCTTCAAGAAATTCTGATTTCACGGATCAATAAACTATAGTATGTAATTTTTCAGACTGTCTCCATTTACATACTGTTTAGCCCCCAAAAAACTCGCATACGTCTGTTACGAGCCGAGGGCTAAAGGCAGTTGCGGGTGACCGAGGATTCGTTTGTTAGTAGGATTTGTGTAGTTATTGAATCGTAGATGAGCCGCCGTTTATTTCACCGACGGGTGCTACGATTCAAAGGTTAGGAACTACTCGTAGATGAGCCGCCGTTTATTTCACCGACGGGTGCTACGAGTAGGGGATTGAGAGTAACCCGTAGATGGGCCGCCGTTTATTTCACCGACGGGTGCTACGAATTACTATAGGGATTAGCTCGTAGATGAGCCGCCGTTTATTTCACCGACGGGTGCTACGAGCCGGATTGGTTAGGATCTACTCGTAGATGAGCCGCCGTTTATTTCACCGACGGGTGCTACGAGTAGGGGATTGAGAGTAACCCGTAGATGGGCCGCCGTTTATTTCACCGACGGGTGCTACGAATTACTATAGGGATTAGCTCGTAGATGAGCCGCCGTTTATTTCACCGACGGGTGCTACGAGCCGGATGGTTAGGATCTACTCGTAGATGAGCCGCCGTTTATTTCACCGACGGGTGCTACGAGTAGGGGATTGAGAGTAACCCGTAGATGGGCCGCCGTTTATTTCACCGACGGGTGCTACGAATTACTATAAGGATTAGCTCGCAGATGAGCCGCCGTTTATTTCACCGACGGGTGCTACGAGCCGGAATAAGGGTTAGGAAATAAGGAATATTTTAGCCTCGTAACTTCTTTAAATTGATGTACCTCGAGCGGCAAAGGTACACCGTGGTGGATTTAATACTAGTTACTGGACGAAAAAGGAATTTGGATTTGAAATGAATTTAACTCTAGGTTAAATAAAAATTGACAAAATATATTACAAAGAAAGGCTGTTACAAGTGTGACTGTGTATTCGCGGTACCTAGGTCCCGTGCTCTCGGTTTTGACGCACTGAGAAATGCGGGGGGTTCGTACGGCCCGTTTGCTCAAAGACTCACTTTAAGCTTTTTAAGGCTTGATAGACTATGGTATAGAATCGAAGCGCGATCTTTACTCTGGTGTCGTATCTGGTACACTGCCCCGATGATGGGTGAAAACGGGGCCCTTTTATACCCCGAGATTTGAAGAAAATCTGGGGGTAGGAATGCGTCTATGGTTTGTTATGAAGTTTTCTGTTTATGCGGAGACTGCGACGCTCGGCGTTTTCTGTTTATGCGGCGCGGTCTGTTTATCTAAGATGCGGTGGATACGTCTCGGGCGATTGTAGGGGAGTCTAGAATTTTTCTGGCGATGGAATATTTGAAAAATACACGGTACGACCGGGTCCGTACGTAACACGTCGCACAAAACGATTGCGAAATTAAACGAAGTAAAATATAAAATTTTATAAAATATAGATCTTTCGCCAACCGACTTTCACTATTTTAAACATTTAGGTTTTACAGGCTAAATAGTATACAAATGAAGACAGTCTGAAATATTCCATATCAGAGTTTATTAATTCTAAAGATCAGAATTTGTTTAAGACAGGCCATTTCTGTATTGAAATCTCGTTGAAAAAGGTGTAATAAAGCAAACGTTGCATATTTTGATTAAATCAACAGCTTTTGGAAAAAGATCTACAGTTTTATATATTTACTTAAACATACGACAATTCACATGCACCAACCCAATACATGTAGACTTAAAATATCTTGCGTAAAATATAAAATTATTTCTCTCTGTGGCAGATGAACGCATAGACATCCATACATACGTACCAAACACTGCACTCGTATTGATACAGTATTTTATACTTATCGACTTAGAATATCTTGTGCGAACTATAAAATTATTAAAATTATTTCTCTCGGCGATAGATGAATGAACAGACATTCAGTATTCACATACCTTCACGCTTCTCTTACTTTATTCGCTCGCGAAGCGTTCTGCTTCGTTAAGAGCCTGTACCATACCGTCTTTCTGTTAACTAGTTCCATGACTTTTCTATGTCGCAAAGAAACGAGATGATCTACTTTACCAGCGTTTTCATGAAAAAATTACCAACTCGTTGGAATTTGATCGCACTTCTAAGCGAGCCGCAATGCTTGCATCGTTAACACTTAGTTTTCTGTAGGTGAAACAAAAAGATTAGCTGTTAATTCATACATATAAGAATTTCTAAATGTTTCTAAACAAATTAGAGAAATATGAAAGAGATAAAAACATGGCACATGTTTAAGAAATACAACGAGTTCGATGAAGACTAATACAAACTTAAATCCTTAATTAACGAACTTAAATTCTTAATTATCGAACTTAAATCCTTAATTTTTCTGGTTTATAGTATTTTCATTTTGAATAATAAAGTGCATTCGATTCACATGAAATTAAGTCACGCGACTTATATAACAATTAGAATTTCAACAATTTTTTAACTCTAAGCTTCGGTGATATCTGCAAAAATAATTTTGAAACGTAGGGCGACAATTTTAATGGCCTCGCAGAGTCGCCACTCGTGTGCAAAGGGTTAACACATTGAGCGCTGATAATAATCGACCACTAAAATTCCCCCATAGTTAAAACAATTTAATTAATCAAAGCGAAACTGGAAAGTTAATATTTATCATACGAGATGAAATTAGAATTCTTTCGCTTCC
>NW_027585616.1:0-1669 GCF_028453695.1 Augochlora pura
ATCCCTCCCATCGAAACACGAACACTTACACAACCAAACAGAATCACCCCCACTACCACCTCTGCCACCAGTTACCGACCGCCCTGTACATCGCAGCGATGTTGCGTCTATCTCGTCTCGATTGGCATTAATTTCGCTGGCACCCGCGAGAATATGCCAGCTATTCAGGTGTATTAACGACTGGCTGGCCGCCGGAACTCGGCGCGCGCGGCGTGCTCGTTCGGTGTCACCGTTCCCGGCCGATAGATTCACGGAAATGGATAGCCGCGCAAGAGAGAAACGACTCAAAAAATCCACCCCCGCCAACCTCCCCCCGAAATACAGCAAAAATAAAATAAAACTAACGACCGATCGCGTCGTAGTTTTTTTTCCCCCCGTAGACGCATCGCCGTGCGGAGAGATTAATGTTTCTCGCGCGGTGTTCGCGGCTCGTCGAATAGAAATTTCGCGCGTCGCCGAGCCTTTTTATTCGTCGTCTTCGCCGTCGACGTCTTCCCTCGTTATCCGGTATCGGGCGGAGGTCGTTATCGTCGCGGTTTATAACGCGAAAACTATAAATACCGTCGCGTAGGTTGCCGCGAGCATGCACCGGTGAAATATCGATTCGAGAGGGGGAGAGAGGGGGGGAGGGGCGAGTCGAGGACGGGCTGCGACTCGCTGCGAGCGATAGCGGCATTCATTTGATGTCATTCGGTCGAGCGTGCGAACCACGGGGGCGAGAATTAATTAAATTATTTTCGAGCGGGTCACGATTTGGCCGGTGCCTACGGTAAACAGATTCCGATGGGCCCCGAACGTTTCATTCGATTTCAGACCGAATTAATTGGTGAAAGGGCGCCGCTACGGGCGCCCTTATCCGTCGCCGGGCGTCTTTTCACGATTTTCGCCGATCTCTGCAACATTTTCGCTGATCCGCCAGGTAACCAAAGCGACTCGAAAACTCGATTTTGCTTGTTCGAGCGTGTCGCAACAATAAGAAGAGGTCGCGAGAACCGGGGCAGATTTCGAAAGATCTCAACTCACTTTTCTTCTAAAACGTTCAATTCTAAAAACGAAACGCGTCCGCCAAGATCGCAGCGCGAAAAGTGAGGCAAGCCGGCGGAGGTATAGTAGTACCTTGACCTCTACTCCGAATCCTTTCCGAGTTAATAGGTCGAGCGAGGCCTTGATGAACGTTCGGAGCCGACGACAACGACGACGGCGACGACGTGTCTTAATGAAGCGGAAGATCTTTCCCTTTCAGAGCGCGTGGTCACGCGCGTCCCTCCCCCCTCGCCGCGATCGGATATTAACAATCCCTCGGCGTTTCTTTCTTTGTAGAGCCGCGTTTACATCGCGGCGAATTCATCTGTGTATCGGCCGCGTGCAGTTTTTTAATCTCGCGAAAACAGTGGGACGCGCTTTTTAATTTAAAGGAGAGCACGGCGCCGCGCGGCGCGAGCTTTCGAACAGGGTTGCGGAGGGTGTTGCAGAGTGATGCAGAGAATTGCAGAGCGTTGCAGAGAATTTCAGAGGGTTGCAAAGAGTTTCAGAGAGTTCTAGAACGTTGCAGAATGTTATAGAGAGTTGCAGAGAATTTTAGAGCAACGCAGAGAATTTCAGAGAGTTTCAGAGCGTTGCAGAAAATTATAGAGCGTTGTAGAGACTTTCAGAGAGTTTTAGAGCGTTG
>NW_027585617.1:0-1669 GCF_028453695.1 Augochlora pura
ATTATTATAATGTTATTGCTATAACATTATTTTTACATTTTTACATTTAACATGTAGTGACAATAATTGATAGAATCAGAGATGTGAAATAATTTTGTCAGCAGAAATAACTGGAGAAATTTTTGCGTTAATAAATTAATTGTTTCTTTTATTGCTTTTATTGTTTAAAAGCAATAAAAATTGTCTGGCCCTTTTATCCAAAGTTAGGATGATTAACAAAACAGTATTCAGTTAGTAATACTAGTGTATTATTTACTTAGCAATGTTAGTATTATTTAGCTAATAATAGCAATATTATTTATTCTAGTAATATTTATCTAAGGCAATATTTCGAGTCTCGCGTTTGTCTTGCAGCAAAGTATGCCAAAGAAAAATTTATTTGGCGCTGATCTAACGAAAAATTAAATAATAATTGCATAACTTATGAATAAAAATATTCACAATTCTACATGTGGAACATTATATTAACAATATATTATATTAACATTAACATTTTAAAACATTGACATACGGACCAATTAACGCAGACTTTAAAATCGTGCCGATTAAAATCGCGTATTATTCGTTTACATTTATCTTTGAAAACATAAACGATGTAACATCTGGAAAGTTCCGCGTAGAATTTCGTCGTCGGAGATGGCCGCGCCGCGCTGAAAAATTGATATTCCGTAGGACATATTCCGCGGCACGAGTCCCTCCAAGGTATTCTTAAAGGTGAGAACGTCGAAAGTCAACGTGTTCTTTTTTTTTCTTTTTCTTGTCGTCGGTCCATTTGAATTTTGCATAAGGACATTCGAAGCGCGGGATTGCGGACGAGTATGGTTCCCTTTTCGGCGATGCTATCACTTGACCTGAATTTAGAAAGTTCTTCCCGGCCGTTCGACATCATAGCCGTTCGGACACAGCCATCTGCATACCTTTAAAACGATCCTGCGGAGCTCGGAACGGCCGGCGCTGCGAAAGGAATTCTATCTTGTGCCGGCCGCGGTTTATTGTTCCAACGCGTTCGGTCCAACCCTTTCACTACCGAAGAACGATAAATCGTTGACGGCTGCTCTCGAACAAATATTGTTTTTTTAAATATTTTTAATAAACGACGATTTCTTCTTCAGTTTTGAATTTGACAATTTTCAGGTTTTACAGAATTCTTGCTATTTCTTTAAACGGAATGTGATTTTTTAGTTGGCACGGAAAGGGTTAACCCTCTTAGGCAAGAGCGAATTTCGCTGTAATATTTGTTTTATTAGTTATTATCACGTTCTATGCCGAGCTATTTTTACTCGATTCTTCACTCTAATCATTTATTTCACTAAAATTAATCTATAATTATTAAAAATCGTTTATAATAATAAAATAAATTTATTACGATCCATTCTTGTGACGGAAATTAATTCTTTTATTCTAGATTTGTTATATAATATTTTTTAGTCCATTAAATAAATATGCAAGCATCCACCGTCGGTGGTACACGTGGCACGGAATTTGTTAAGGTTATGTCCAAAAGTAAACGATTAATATGAAAGTGTACAATGCACTAAGAAAAGAATATATATAGCTATACCAAAAAATATATATTAAATATCAAACGATACATATTAATAAAAATGGTAATTCAGTTATGAAAAAACTTCATTCGCGTGAAATTCAACCTGAACATAACCTAAGAACT
>NW_027585618.1:0-1668 GCF_028453695.1 Augochlora pura
TCTCACTTATATACACTTCAATTCAGTTGTATCCTCTTCTAACTCTCTTTTATTCTTGCAGATTATTTTGTATTTCACGTATATACACTTAAAGTCCGTTGTATCCTCTTCTATCTCTTTTATATCCTTGGATATTACATTGTATCTCACTTATATACACTTACATTCCCTTGTATCCTCTTCGATCTCTCCTTTAACCTTGGATATTATGTTGTATCTCACTTAGATCCACTTAAATTCCCGTGTATTCTCTTCTATCTCTCCCTTAACCGTGGAGAGTATGTTGTATATCACTTCTATACACTTAAACTCCCTTATATCTTCTTCTATCACCCTTATATCCGTGCATATTATGTTGTATTTTACTTGTGTACTCTTAAAATCACTCATATCCTCTTCTATCTCCCTTTTATTATGGGATATTATGTTGTATCTCACTTAGATCCACTTATATTCCCTTGTATTCTCATCTATCTCTCTTATATTCTAGGATATTATGTTGTATCTCACTTAGATCTCCTTAAATTCCCTTGTATCCTCTTCTATCCCTCATTTATTCTTGGTTATTCTGTTGTATCTTACTTATATACACTTAAATTCCCTTATATACTCCTCTATCTTTCTTTTATTCTTGCATACTATGATGTATCTCACTTATATTCACTTAAATTCCCTTTGTCCTATTCTATCTCTCTTATAACCTTGGATATTATGATGTAAATCACTTATATATACTTAAATTCCCTTGTATCGTATTCTATCTCTCTTTTATCCTTACATATTATGTTGTATCTCACTTATACACACTTAAATTCCCTTTTATCCTCTTCTATCTCTCCCTTAACCTTGGATATTTGGTTTTGTCTCACTTATATACACTTAAATGCACTTTCATCCTCTTCTATCTCTTTTTTATTCTGTTACATTATGTTGTATCTCACTGAGTTCTCCCTAAATTTCCTTGTATCCTCTTCTATCTCTCTTTTATCCTTACATATTAATGTTGTATCTCACTTATATACACTTAAATTCCCTTGTATCCTCTTCTATCTCTCCCTTAACCTTAGATATTTGGTTGTATCTCACGTATATACACTTAAATGCACTTTTATCCTCTTCTATCTCTTTTTTATTCTTGGATATTATGTTGTATCTCACATAGATGCTCTTCATTTCCCTTGTGTCCACTTGTAGCTCTCTTTTATTCTTGCAGATTATTTTGTATCTCACTTACATACACCTCAATTCCTTTGTATCCTCTTCTATCTCTCTCTTATTCTGGGATATTATGTTGCATCTCATTTATATACAATCAAATGCCCCTGTATCCTCTTCGATTTCTTTTTTATCTTTGGATATTATGTTGTATCTCACTTAGATGCTCTTAAATTCCCTTGTATCCTCTTCTATCTCTCTTGTATCCTTGTATATTACGTTGTGTCTCACTTATATAGACTCAAATTCCCTTATATCTTCGTCTATCTGTCTTATATCCTTGCCTATTTTGTTGTATCTTTCTTATGTAAACTTAAATTCACTAATATCCTCTTTTATCTCACTTTTATTATGGGATATTATGTTGTATCTCACTTATATACACTTAAATTCCCTTGTATCCTCCTCTATCTCTCTATTATTCTGGCATATTATGTTGTATCTCACTTATAT
>NW_027585619.1:0-1668 GCF_028453695.1 Augochlora pura
GCAAATTAAATTACAAGTTAAATTGCAAATTAAATTACAAGTTAAATCATAAACGAAATCACAAATCAAATAAATTGTAAAACTGACTTGTTTCATAACTTTCTTTGGATTAATATTGTCCGAAATTGATCGATAGAAATTCTATGTTCTCGGTAAATAGTCAGCAGAAGACAGACATAGATCACAATTGCAATTGCTGGAATTTAATCAGTAACAAGTTTGATCTAATTAATTGATCAATTACCGTGTCGTACTAACCATCCGAACGAAGGGCATGTTACGTACCAAATATTTTGTTCGTTGCCGGACCGCACTATTATCTGGTGATTAATAGACTGTGCTCGTTAGCACATTAATAATGTGTTAACACTATGTATCTTGTCAATTGCAAGTTTGCACTACTCGCGTGCCACGTTCGAATGCGATATCGAGTTCGATGCGGCTTCACACGCATGGTGAATGTAGGTGGTGCACGCTAAATAGATACTGTAGTCGATTTCTGATCGACGAATATTTGTACAGTCGAATTTGAAATTCGCTCGTCGCAAAGAATAACTCGTTCTCTTTAAACAAAATTCGTTGGGAGCATACATTTATTAATTGATGATCTAATGTGATCCGAACAGATGATGATTTGTAGGCCACGGATACCATTCATATGGAATTATAGTTGTCTTTTAAAGAACAAACCATATTGGTAACAAACAAAATACATGATAAAAGAACATATTGTTAGTAAAAGGACGTATTAACCCTTTGCATTCGAGTGGTGCCTCTGAAGCGCCAATGAAAATTGTTCTACAATTAACAAAATAATGTTGACATTATTGAAGACCCTTCTGTTAAAAGCGTAACAGTTTTACCAGTCACACGACTCAATTTCACATGCATAAGCTATACTAAGTACTATACTACAGCTGGTCAAAATACCAATTTTGGATCTAAGCTCAAAATGGTTCCGAGTGCAAAGGGTTAATAAAAGAACGTATTAATAAAGAAAATACACAATAAAAGAACGAAATACAATTATTAACCCTTTGCACTCGGCACGATTCTGGACGCTGGCTACCAGCTACTCGGCGCTATTTTGCGGCGGAAACGTCCATTTACAAACCCTCGTATGATTTAGTATAATTTTGGAATCAAGCAACGTATTACAATGGTATTGGACTTATGCGAATCGGGTGACATCGAGGAATGTATATTCGCAAAAAAATCAATATTTTATTGTTTATAATTCTGTACAGTGTGATCAATTTTGAAACACTCCCCAATATGCATTGCAGGCATATTAGTGCACGTTTGGCAATAATAATTTGTTTGACGCCTGCCACCAGGTGTGTTCCTGTTGGAACAAACTATACAATCCCGTTTTCTTTGTCCCACATCGGGAATATGTAGTTCATTGTCTAATCTGGTGTCTTCAAGTGATGTGGATGGACGCCTTCTCGATACATGAAAATCACCCCTCAACTGGTCAATGAGTGTCTTGACGAACCTGTGGTGCGTCAATGGCGTTTCATTATTTGTTTGTTGTGGGATCCGATATATTATATAAGAGTTAATTACACACATTTCCAAACCCCAAAAAAATAACTTCCTCCACCATTTCAGTGATTTACGGAGCAAACAATACGTCGAAGCGTATTGATCCGCACGATCCACACC
>NW_027585620.1:0-1668 GCF_028453695.1 Augochlora pura
GGTGCTAGCTGTTAATTGTATCAACGATTAGAATAATAATAATAATATTAGGTTGGTAAGAAATTAATGTCGGTTTTCAAACTTTCGAACTTTGGTTTTGGGATAACAATTCACTTTTTTCTGTTTGCCGCCCATTGTCGTCTTACGCGTGCAGAGGTCGTGCTGCATTGTTACTAATAACTGTAATTATAACAATTGGAACAGTAATAATAATTATTATAGACCGTGGACAGATTTCCAAAATCGTTTAAATATATTAATTATAATAATGAGAATAAGAAGAAGATTAAAAATAGTAAGAATAATTATGGATACCTCCAAAGGAAAGTTGTTGAAAACTCGCCCAAATTCCAAAAATGAGCCCCAGACAGCCTATTACCCTCGATAGGTTCATTCAAAAATTCATAAAAAAATCCCAGGCCGTTTTACGGGAATGTACCTTCCGGGGCCGTAAAGTAGACACTTTCAGCTTCAATTTAAGCTACCTGAAGTTCAAATTCTTCCGCGGGAAAGTTGTTGAAAACTCGCCCAAAGTCCAAAAATGAGCCTCAGATAGCCCAATACCCCCGATAGGTTGATTCAAAAAATCATAAAAAAATCCCAGGCCGTTTTACGGGAATGTACCTTTCGGGGTCGTAGAGTAGACACTTTCAGCTTCAATTAAAGCTACCTGAAGTTCGAATTGCTCCACGGGAAAGTTGTTGAAAACACGCCCAAAGTCCAAAAATGAGCCCCCGGCAGCCTAATACCCCCGATAGGTTGATTCAAAAATTCATAAAAAAATCCCAGGCCGTTTTACGGGAATGTACCTTTCGGGGTCGTAGAGTAGACACTTTCAGCTTCAATTTAAGCTCCCTGAAGTTCAAATTGCTCCACGGGAAAGTTGTTGAAAACACGCCCAAAGTCCAAAAATGAGCCCCAGACAGCCGAATACCCCCAATAGGTTGATTCAAAAATTCATAAAAAAATCCCAGGCCGTTTTACGGGAATGTACCTTTCGGGGTCGTAGAGTAGACACTTTCAGCTTCAATTTAAGCTACCTGAAGTTCAAATTGCATCAAGGGAAAGTTGTTGAAAACTCGCCCAAAGTCCAAAAATGAGCCCCAGAGCAATACAATATATGATCCAGTCTGTTAATTATATTACTAATAATTGTAGTTATAACAATTAGAACAATGATAATTATTATTATTGTAGACGGCTAGATTCTTCACTGTATTACATAGGGTAATAATAAAAATACTAAGCATACTAAAAACAATAAAAATCATTAATACGAGTAATAATAAGGAATACTGATCACAGTAAAATAATAAAAACCATAACAACAACAAGAGGAACAAATATAATCAAAATAAATATAATTACCTTAACATTTTCCCTCAAATGTTTCATCTGCCCCGCGGCGCACCATAAGCGCACAATAATCCGCCATCCATATTCTAAGACACGGTGCGCTCTCGCTTGCTGCTTACGCGTAAGTCAAAAAAGAAGATCGTCGCACAACGAAACGGGCGTCGTTGGACGGCACGCGAGGCGACACACGGGCGACGGCAGAAAGCTTAATTAATTGGGCAAACGGGGGGTTTCGCTGCGCGGCAAGCGAAGGGAATATCCGACCGCGGCGCGGCCGGATCGTCGCCGATGTCATAGGATTCCGGTTGATTT
>NW_027585621.1:0-1668 GCF_028453695.1 Augochlora pura
AATACACTATCAGAATGTAAATAAAAAACCATATCGTTCCATTTAAAAAAACAGAGTTGACCTTCATATCTCCTTGACGTTTCTACCTATAAAAAAATTAATGACATCAGATTACGAGCCCCTCGATATCAAGTAAGTTTGGTCTCATCCTTTTTTTTCTATCTTCAAAAGCAAACGATTTATTCAGGTGACCTGTTTTAGGTGCCGCACCTTGTATATGCAAATATGTAAATATACAATTGTAATGCACGTGTGTGATTTACATGTATGATTATCAGCTATAGTGCTAACAAGGAAGTTCACCCTGTATGAAAATCGAAGGTCCGTGGAGGAAATTCCCCAGAAGATCCGTTCAGAAGACCCGGATACTAGAGTGACGCGTGTTCCGGACACGGCGTACTAGAGCATGAAGCCGCCACGAGAGAAACAAACAACGAACCGGGCTATTTTCGGAGCATCAGTCGGTCCACTGTATATTTAGATGAAGCTTACACGTCTGTCATGCTCGCCGTGAACGCGTGTGCCTACCTACGCAACCATTCCCTTACAGAGTGACGCACTCGTGCAAGGGTGCCACTGACCTCCTCAATAAACAAACCTCAAAGAGACTTGGAAACCTCGGCGGCTACACTTCTGAAATTCCTTAAAGTTTCCACCCCCGCTTCCTGTTCCATAGAATCTCCAAAATACTTGATACTAATCACCGATCGTTGTAGACTCTAATACAACGTGAAACTTTCCTATAGCAATGGTAGGGACCAAGATAATAGTAGTGTAAGTCATAATTTTCATCCTCGTGACAAACAAGGAGTGTTATTGCTTATTAATACGTGTATCGAATATAAAACAAATTTATCGTTAAGATAAGTAAGAGTTAAGTCAATTGATAAGGACTTTATAATTTATTTTATTTCTGTTTTTAATATTTTGGCATCTATAAATTACATTTTAACGCTTCGGAAAATGGAAGTATTTTATTAGAACAAGCAATTCTGTCATCTACATATGGGCGACATGGCAGTCGAAGTATTAGGGCATAAGTCAAAATTTTCGAAAATGTGACTTGCACCATTATAACTTTAGACCATGCAATTGTAAGAATGGCAATTTCTAGCTATCGGCTCGTAGATGATCAAAATATCCAGCGGCAATTGCCAGGAATCAGGTATTCTTACAAACATAATGAAATTTTTCTGCATCAAGTGCAAGAGGGTGTAGTTACCAGTTATGAGCTTGACGATTATCAGAATTTTCAGCATCGATTCCAAGAAACGGAAGGTTCCGGTTTATCAGTTTGAAGATAATTAAATTTTTCTGCATGAATTGCTAGAAACAGGAATTTCCAGCTACAATCTGAAGGTAACAGTAACATTTTTCTGCATTAATTGCAAGAAACAAGAGTTTACAGGTTCTCGGACAACCAAACCGATCGGACGTGTTTATATCCGCTCGCGTGTGCCGTCCTTCTATTGTTTCTATCGTGCTGTGTTTGTGCCGCGGTATGGTCCGCTCACCACTACAATAGAAAGTTCTAAGTGTGTGACCTGTACATAACCTCCTCAAAATGGAACCAAATCTCTCACCGATAAATAATCTATCGAACATTTCATCCACTCATTCGGCAAAATCTTACGCTTCAGCCACTACTAACAATCCATTCCCTACTAA
>NW_027585622.1:0-1667 GCF_028453695.1 Augochlora pura
TCTCTCTCTCTCTCTCTCTCTCTCTCTCTCGCAGTTCCGGCGACAATGGGGGAACGGGTTCTCCGCGAATTCTTCTGGCGATACGGCACGCCTGTAGCGTCGCATGAAATTTACCATTGTCTACGGTAATCCGGATCCCTTTCGAGACCAACAGGACAATGCGTACCGAGTTAACTTTTACAAAACCGGCCCGGTATTCGCTCCGAAATGCAGCTGCTTATCCGCGGTCCTCTCCTCCTCCTCCTCCACTCGCCCGGTCTTCTTCCCGGCGCGTTCGAAAGCGGTCCTCTGAACCGAACCTCTCCGCCCTTCACCGCGATAATAACCGATTGTCTTCTCGTTCCACCGCCAAATTTACAAACAGCTGTTTACCGGCCATTAGCGTCTGTCGCGGATTCGCATGCGGGCCACCACGGATTCGGCGAAATTGTAATTCCGCGTAAACGATAAACGCGCCCGACTGTCGCGATTTTATTCCGTGCCCGACGTCAACGCGATTTAATTACATCGTAATCAATGTAACTGAATTGTTTAGACATTTTTACGCGTACATCTGTTTTTGTAATTCGATCGAGCGGAGATCCGAGTTATGTTAACCGCGGCGTAATAGGATTATAATTTGATTGCAGTGTGCCTCAATTGAATTATAATGTGATCGAAGTATCACTCGAATGGATTGTATTGTGATCGAAGCACATTACGATTTAATTGTAATGCGATTCAAGTAAAATTCGATTAAAGTATAACGCGATGCGAGTGCAACTCAATCGAATTACATTCTAACAGAATTATAATGTGATCGAAGTACAGCGTAATTAAATCATGCGATTCAAGTGCAACGTAATTCAATTACAATGCGATCGAACTGTAACACGATTCAAGTACAATGTCATTCAACCGTAACGTGATTCAAGTGCAGCAGAACAAAATCCTTACATGCTTATAATTCCTCGAGCAATTCGATCACAATTCCCGCACACCTGTGCCATAAGCGTCGAACGACAATGCTCCTCGTCTCTAACAAAATCGACGATAATCGTCCGCAACCCTTAATAATCGTTCCATAATAGGCAGCCTCTCCTCGCCCCTCGGCCACACGCCGGCCAGCTGTTTCGTAATCTCGAATCACCGTCGGGCGGGAACAAATACGAAGAAATGCTCGAGTTCGGGAGTCGCCGAAAAATTCATGGCGAGAGCCTCGTTTCGATGGAAAAGTTGGACCGAGTTTCCCCGCGGGAGTGGGGGGCGGTGTTCTGCAGAGAATGGCCCGGCGGTGCTCGGGTTCCCGGGCCGTTAATATTTCGGCATAATGCGTCTATCCGAGATATATGATGAGCGATTCCTGCGTGCGAACTGCTCGCGAAGTTTATCGCCGCCCTTTCCGTGTCGGACGTCGCTCGATGACAGAAAAACTGGCCGGAAAGGGAATTTATACGAGCCCCGCGGCGTGTGGCCACCCTCTCGCCGTTCTCAAGGGCCAGGGGCTGCGCTTGTCACCGAAGCGGTCCTCCTCGTCCCGCCGTGATTTATCTTGCCGCGGATACGGAGAATCGTCGCAGTCGATACATCGACCCCTTCATAACCGCGAGATCGACCTTTAACCCTTCACTTTTCCGTTCGTTCGATTTTCAAGAATATGTAGGACCGAGTATTACAGAGTAGACGGT
>NW_027585623.1:0-1667 GCF_028453695.1 Augochlora pura
ATTGAAAATGAAATATCGAACTTTAAATTGTGAACATTGAAAATGAAATATCGAACTTTAAATTGTGAACATTGAAAATTGAATTTCCAACAAAAATTTCCAACGACCCGCGCGCGCACTGTAATTCAAGAGGGCTATCTTCCGTGCGCACTTCGCTCTTGAATAGCGATCAGAATCCACGCGAGGGTTCCTCGAAAGTTTAATCCCGGTCGGTTCTCGAACACGGTAAAACGTGTTTCTCGATTCGATCGCTATCCACTCACGAAATTAAGGCAATGCGCGGTGTCCGGCTTCGCCGCTGGCGCTTCCTTTTTTTTCTTCTTTTTTTCCTTTTTTTTTCAATTTTTATTCAGCCACGGTGTTCCACGGGGATTCGAATTACACGATCGAGGCCGCGTAATCTGCCGCGGCAACGGGCGGACTGCTATCGCGATGAAAATTAATTCGCGGCGATTCATCGGAGATATCCCCTGATCCCCTGATCAAACAATCCCGCGGAATATCGGTAGTTTCGAGCGCGGAGATTTTTCAAAATCCCGTTCCGATTCGACTCGTCGAAAAATGCCGGAATATTCACGGCGAATTGGTGCATATCGAAACCTACTTTAGCGCGACGGGGGATGATGATGGCAGAACGCGGCTCCGGTTTACCGGCCGCCAATGGGATCCAGAATTTTCACTGGACAAGTTTAACACGTATTCGTTCGCATGACGAAAATTCGTCATTTCGCAAACAATCAACAATACAGCCTAGCGAGAAAAATTCCTCATTTTTTTACATTAAAGGGAACAATTGATTTTTGTTCTTTTAATTCTAAATAAATTAAATTCTAATTTTTACCAAAGAAAGATAATTTTAACCACAGATGGTATAATTATAATCATCACTGGAAAATATGGCGTCAAATAAATCGACCGCAGTTTAAACCCAAACAGAAATATGACACGGGGCATGAGACCATATACGCGTCGCAACAATAGATCTGTGTTATCTATTGATCCGGGACGGTAAATGGTCGATTTACGTGAGACAGTTAAAATACGATTTTGATTGTTTAACCCTTCGCGATGGTATCAGGTTTATACATACGCGTCACATTGGTCGAAATTAATTAATTAATTAATTAATAATCTAATAAGCACCAGATGCCTTAGTCACAAGTGTGTATTGGAAAGACGCATTTATTACAGCTAAATCACTGTGCCTATGTTAAATTTTTATATGCCTATTTTACACCCATTTTACGTTTCAACGTCATTGTTTGCCCTACAATGGGCGTTTCCAGGACGTTTTTATACAGTTCATAGGACATTAGATACGTCTTACATACGTCCATGTGAGGTCATTCAGATATCTGAAGGATGTTTTAAAGGAACTTGAAAGACGTGTTGATTTGCAACACAGGATGTTTCCAGGACCTTCGTAGTACTTTCGAGACATGTTAAAGAGTCCTGTTAAACATCCATAATATGTCTGTTACACGTCTTAAAGACGTCTTAAATTATTACACAGGACATTTCTAGGCTGTTCACAAGATGACGGACGTCCATTATTAAATTTCATTTTAAGCTAACGCGTATTATTCATTCCTGGAGCCACCCGATAACCAATCCCATATTATTTGCTACCGTTTTAGGAAAATGCTCAATAACTGTACAGAGGTTAA
>NW_027585624.1:0-1667 GCF_028453695.1 Augochlora pura
ATATAACGGCAGCAAGTCGGCTATGCAGAGACGCCTGCCTAACATGGTCCGTCTCTAATGAAGTTAACACGAGTGATCATAATTTGATTTTGATAAAAATAAGCTTTGATAAATCTGTGTGTGCGTTGCGAACAGTTAAAACGATGTATGATTTTCGAACAGCCGATTTGGATAAGTTTAAAGAAATTTTGGATCAGAAATTCAATACAGAAACAATGGAAAGATTTAAAGACTATAGTTCTGATAGAGTTGCTAGAGCAGTTTCCAGTATTTTGCAATCAGTATGTAACTTGTCTATGGCAAAGAAGCGGATGATAAATCGATCTGTACCATGGTGGTCTAAGAAACTGGATGACTTAAGAGCTTTGGTTCGGATGAAAAAGAAACGGATGTCGCGGGCTAGAAGATTGTTCTTTGATGATGTGGATGATTGTATCGAACAATATAGAGTCGCTAGGAATAACTATGTGAAAGAAATTAGAGAAAGTAAGAGAGCTTCTTGGAAGCATTTTGTTTCAGAAGAAGGAAATGCGAATCCCTGGGGTATTCTGCATAAAATGGCAAAGGACAAGCTAAGCAAGAGTTGTGGTATTGGTTCCCTATTAAAAACAACAGGTGAAAGAGTCAGTCGAACTTTCAGTGACTAAGTTTATACCAGATGATAATAGAGCTAATGAAGTTGAAGTTCATAAACAAATTAGAGTTAAAAATCAGAAATATAGTAATTTAAATTTGGAACCTGATATTTCGTTTCAGGAAATAGCTAGCGCTATAAAAAAAAGTAAAAATAGAAAGGCACCTGGTTTAGACGGATTTAGTCCAGAAATTATCAAAATGCTTTGGAAATTTAAAAAGGAAGTTTTGTTCTTACTGTATAATAAATGCCTTCGTGAGAAAGAGTTTCCTGAAATATGGAAAATGGCTGAGTTAAAAATTATTCCGAAAAGCTCTGATGTCAATAAGGAATTAGTTAAAAGCTATAGACCAATAGCGTTACTGCCTGTAATGAGTAAAATTTTTGAAAGAATTATAGTAAAAAGGATTGAAGATAAGTATCGTGAACAACAATTGAGTAATGATAATCAATTTGGTTTTAAGTCTGGTCTATCCACGGAAGATGCTTTATTGCGTTTTAAGAATATCATTGCCATGACCGATAAGAAATATGTAGTTTCATTGTTCATGGACATTGAAGGTGCATTTGATAATACCTGGTGGCCTTATATTAAAAATCGTCTTGTTAATGCTGAATGCAGCTCTTGCTTAATTAAAATTATTGATAGTTATTTTTATAAACGAAAAGTTGTAGTCAAGAATAATTTCGAAAAATATACTTTTAAAGTTACAAGAGGTTGTCCCCAGGGTTCTATTATAGGACCATTAGCCTGGAATTGGTGTTTGGATGAACTTTTAAATACATTTCGGGACAAATTTGATGAGGATGAAGTTGAGGCGATAGCTTATGCTGACGATTTGACTATACTTATTAAGGGCAACTCTCGTAATGAACTTGAGAGCATTGCAAGAAAGATTGTGGATGAGGTTCAGAAATGGTGTACTGTCAGTAAATCGACAATTTCTATAGCTAAAACCTGTGCTATGTTAATGAAGGGGAGATTACATCGAGAACGGTTGCCTAGTATCAGGATTGGTGACAACAGAATTGG
>NW_027585625.1:0-510 GCF_028453695.1 Augochlora pura
GTTTTCACACATAATCATGCCTAAATCATATTTCGAGGAGAATACCGATGAATGTTGAGATTTCACTGCTGCAATGTAATAACCAACATCATGTATTGTATTTTCTTGTGCAAAGTACTTGTTTTCATTGAATTTCATCGTAAGACCTGCAGAAACAGCAACGTCACCAGCTGAAATGTCGTTGTTATACATAATCAAGCCTAACTCATATTTCGAGAAGAATACCGACGAATGTTGAGATTTCTCTGCAGCATTGTAATAACCTACATCATGTTTTGTATTTGCTGGTGCAAAGTACTTGTTTTTATTGATGTTCAACGAAACACCTGCTGAAACAGCCACGTCACCAGCTGAGATGTCCTTTTCGTACATAATGAAGCCTATATCATATTTCGAGAAGAATACCGAAGAATGTTGAGATTTCTCTGCTGCAATGTAATAACCTACATCACGTATTGTATTTTCTGGTGCAAAGTACTTGTTTTTATTGAAGTTCAACGAAACACCTGC
>NW_027585625.1:610-1034 GCF_028453695.1 Augochlora pura
ATGAAGCCAAAATCATATTTCGAGACGAATTCCGATGAATGTTGAGATTTCTCTGCTGCAATGTAATATCCAACATTATGTAGTGTATTTTCTCTTGCAAAGTACTTGTTTTCATTGAATTTCAACTTAACACCTGCAACAACAGCCACGTCACCAGCTGAAATGTCGTTTTACTACATAATGAAGCCTACATCATATTTCGAGAAGAATACCGAAGAATGTTGAGATTTCTCTGCTGCAATGTAATATCCAACATTATGAATTGTATTTTCTGGTGAAAGTACTTGTTTTCATTGACTTTCAACTTAACACCTGCAGCAACAGCCACGTCACCAGCTGAAATGTCGTTTTCATACATAATCGAGCCTAAATCACATTTCGAGAAGAATACCGATGAATGTTGAGATTTCTCTGCTGTAATGTA
>NW_027585625.1:1134-1666 GCF_028453695.1 Augochlora pura
CAACTTAACACCTGCAGCAACAGCCACGTCACCAGCTGAAATGTCGTTTTCATACATAATCGAGCCTAAATCACATTTCGAGAAGAATACCGATGAATGTTGAGATTTCTCTGCTGCAATGTAATAACCAACATCATGTATTGTATTTTCTTGTGCAGAGTACTTTTTTTCATTGAACTTCAACGTAAGACCTGCAGAAACAGCCAGGTCACCAGCTGAAATGTCGTTTGTATACATAATCAATCCTAACTCATATTTCGAGAAGAATACCGATGTATGTTGAGATTTCGCTGCAGCAATGTAATAACCTACATCATGTATTGTATTTTCTGGTGCAAGGTACTTGTTTTTATTGAAGTTCAACGAAACACCTGCAGAAACAGCTATGTCACCAGCTGAAATGTCGTTTTCAGCCATAATCAAGCCTAAATGATATTTCGAGAAGAATACCGATGAATGTTGAGATTTCACCGCTGCAATGTAATAACCAACATCATGTATTGTATTTTCTTGTGCAAAGTTCTTGTTTTCA
>NW_027585626.1:0-6526 GCF_028453695.1 Augochlora pura
GCATGTGTGTGACGCTGCTAGCGAACGTGTTAAACAGTGACAGGTGTATTAACAAGTGGAAACTGCAAAAAGACCGATTGTATGCATTTATGCATATGCATTTCACACTTTGGCCACTGCGAGATTCGTTACGATGTAATCGGCCGATCGATTGAAAAATTAATTTTTACGTTGGAAGTTCTATTAATATTTTTGACAGATGGTTTTATTTGCTCAATAAGCTGTTCAATTTGTGATGGGCATAATTTCTGAAGTTAATTATTTTTGTAAACACGCCTCTGAAAGCACGTACTTTCTAATACTTGCATTGATATTTAAATTGCAACTCATCGTTGGTCTTGCAGAGGTTTATGCAAATTCTGCGGATCAGAAGAAACAGGAATATTTCTTCTGAATTGTTTCAACACGATTCCGCTATATAACGAGATTCGTGAATGTACCCCGAATCTAACGCAATTAGGATCCACAATTCGTGTCTGGATGATTTATTATTGCGAAGAGAAAGTGCACTTTAATTTTTACGAAGATGCAGGAAGAACGAGAGGAGCGTTCGGGTCGCATGAATTGTCAAAAACGCGCGATGATAATTAATGATCGACAAGTATCCCTTTATGCGGCTCAACGTGAACGGTCCGGGATCGAGTGTCTCCCTGACAATGACGAATCGTCTGTGATGCGTCTCCGACCATTGCGGAACGCGGTTGTTAACAAGATACTCGTCAGTTTATCTCGGTGAACACATTTTTCGATGCACGGTGTCCGTTGTCATTCGCCCGATAAATCTCTTTTCGGCGAGTTTCGGAACTCGGATCGTTGGGGAGCATCGGATCCCATGAAGGCGTCACGGTGGCTCGTTCCAAGATCGATGATTATAAGTTTCGTCGCTTTCTTTGAACGATCGCGGTTGAACTTTGCTCGCACTTTGGTAGAGATTCCGGCTCGGAGCAGTTCATCATACCTCCGCAGCCATTCGTCAAATTTCGAATGAATTTTGTATGGCCGCTGCCACTTAGTGGACCATAGAACATTTTCAGACGGCCAGCGACAAACCTGATCTCTCTGATTCCACGAAATTAACATAGAAAAATTCTGATGAAATTAGACATTGAAATTCGAACTTATAATTGAAATTAACCCTTTGCACTCTGCTGTTCCCTCTCAGGGGACATCGTGACAATATTATATCACTAGACATTTAACACTAAACGTACCGGCATTTTTCTATACCTAATCTTACCATAGAATTTTTGTCGGTAAAAAATAAGTTACGAGAAAAACGGAAAGTGAGAAATTGAATAATCGGATGATATAAGAATTTACAGAAAGTCAAATGACCGACAGAAATAACAATAAATGTAAGAATTAGAAAAGTAAATTTTCAAAAGGGGTCATTTGACCCCTCTTGGTACGTTTAGTGTTAATAATAAAATCATTTCTATGGCTTATAGCATTTCCATTTTACATGACGAAATGCATTTTATTGAATATTATTATAATATTTTACTTTGTCCCCAACGTATACTATACTATACCATATAAAACTCGATAAGGGTTGGTAGGTAACATCCATGATGGCGCGGAGTGCAAAGGGTTAAGTGTCATATCTCTCAATTCTAATTTTGTGAAATTAATACGGGAAAATTATGATCAAATGAAACACTACGATTCAAACTTGTAATTCAAATTGAGTGGCACATTTCTTCGTTTTCACTTTGTCAAATTATTATGGGGAAATTCTGATCAAATGAAACACTAAAATTCAAATTTATAATTCAAATTGAGTGTCACATTTCTTCGTTCTCACTTTGTGAAATTGATATGGGGAAATTCTGATCAAATGAAACATTGAAATTCAAATAATTCAAATTGAGCTCGAGAATTACTTAAATTCGCGTTGTTCGAACACATAATGTGTTATCTGTGAATAATTCTTTCTGCTGCATAACTTTGAGAACAGATGCAGATCATAGGTAGCAATGTGCATCAACGATGAATAAATTTCTAATGGACATTTGCATGTTGAAACAGAGGTTACGCTTGTTCTCCTTGACATCCAATCGTCTTCGCGACTATTGATCACTGTTTGACACGACGGAAGCACCGAGTGCAATAACGTTAGGCTACTGCAAGAACAAATATATGTCTTATTGTTATAGATTGTTAGTTACTTACCGCGTAGGCGATGGTGTTGATGGGCTGCGAGACACGACCGTGTTTCTTTTCTTGGGTTGTCGATCCATCTTTGCTTTCGCTGTCTGAATCTGCAAGTAAAATTGATAATTCATTAATTCCTTAATTGATTAATTCCTTAGTTTATTAATTCACCAATTCGTTAATTTCAAGTCTTCGTTTATCTTAGATTCTAAATTGTCTCGAAAGTCTACATATACAACCCCATATAACTCCATAATAACTCTGACCACCTTCCCATACATTTCTTTTCAAGTTCGAGTAATCAGATCGAATAATTATTTGACACCTTTTATTTATTTATGTATTCCACTTTTATCTTTTACTACGTTTATAATAGTCTATTTGTACCTCTGATGTAACTAATGGGATACCACATCTATACATGTACAAAGTAGGTTGGCATCCGTAATACATCGAGGCAAGGGTTGATTCTACGTGAAAAAATAAGAAAAAAAACTTGATATAACATTTTTCCTTACGAGGCTCCGTTTTCGAAAAAATCGTCTTCAACGATTGTTCTTCCCGATGAAATTCTTCAATTTTTTCAAAAACGGAGCCCCGGATAAAAAAAATATTATATCAAATTGTTTTCACATAAAATCATCCACTGCTTGATTGTATTATTTCGTATGTAAATAATTATAATTTGGAAGCAATAAGTTTTCGCAAACTGTCTCGCAAAATCTTGGGATCAATTATGAATAAAACCTGAATACGCTGTTCAATTATTTTTTCCATCGGTAGTTTTAGTGTGCATCGAACGAAAGAAAACTTTGAAACACGCCAGCAATTGCCGCCATATAACGAGCCCTGCAATGAAATGTGCAGTCGTTACAACATTTGTATTATTACCGTAGAAATTGCACAAACGAAGACAGTTCGACACCAAACAAGCTTTCCCAATCGCCGAAGGTCATGCCGCGACGACAAACAAGTCTCTGAATTGACTGGTCTTCCTGTTGGTTTTGTTACGCGACCGAATGTGTCTCCTTTGCGAAGTATACAAACGGAAACGTTGCGTCTCATGATTAGTTTAATTGCTAGCTGCATTTATCTCTTGATCTCTGGCAGGCAACATTTTTGCCGCGAACGAAAATTCTCAACCAGTCGATGCGAATAATCGAATAATTTCTTCCAGATTATTTCGGTTACCTAAATTCAACGTTAGCAATCATAGTTTTATTGCACTGGTATTTTCTCGACGTTAAAATTTAATGTTAATTCTGGATATGTATTAAGACAACTTTCATTCGAAGGTCTCTCTCGTTTTCTCATAAAGGGGTTTGGAAAAAGGATTTTCTTTTCTTGACCACGGTTCGAGACGAGCCGCGAATACGTGAACCGCCAGAGTTCGTGCAAACTGCATTCCTCAAGGTCGTAGTTTACCTAATGAAAATGGCAAGCACCGCATCCATGAATCATACTAACCTTTCAGCTGCCGCGGAGAAAGTCGGCTCTGTTTAGATAACTTATTTTCAGTTTGACCGAAGCCAGCGTGTTCATAATGTGTGTTAATCCTGCTTCGTGGAACCATGCGGAACATTCATCCGCAAGAATCATTCGTTATGTCTAATCTACTGGTGCTAATTCGTACTTCCCGTGATCGGCTCGAAATTTCAGACAATAATGATAAAAAGTTGCGCTGCTGCGCACGCGCACTGGGAGATACACACTTTTCACGAATAACTTAAAAATTAGGAAATTTAAATTTATTTTTAAATTTAACCAAACGACTCGAATTTATTTGGAGATGTTAGCAACACTACCAGGCAATATGTAATAACATTTTTTCAAACATTGTTCGAAGTGGCAGAGAGAAATTACATTTTATCAATTTTTTATCCGAGCTTGTTCTGCTTGCGAAAAATGAAACATCGTGTTGCGTAGATCTCCCTAACTTATACAACATGTCAAATACTTAATCGGATTGGCTGAACGTAGTTATGACTAGACAGCGGATTTTATGAATTTTCCATTAAAATAACTAATCTTTCTAATGAGTGCGACTTATTAAAATTAAAATACATTTTTTCAGGCTTAAATCTCTTACATCTATCCTAGATAATTTTTATTTTGTACAATAATTTGCCATCTCGTTATGAGCTACAAGTAATTAAAAATCACATTATTCTTTACAAAATAAACATCATTTCTTAGCTTTGTCATCGCTGCAACCAATCTTAATTTTAGCGAAACCCTTTTCGCTCACTGTCTATTAAATTCATTGCTTTAACATTTGAAAAAGAATTCAAGTCGTTCAATTCAACTTTAAAAAACTTATTCGATTTTAAAGATTGTACGCAGACTTTTTTTATCAAGTGTATTCGCTTCGGTGTACTATTTCAATTTAAAATTCGTGTCGAAAATGCATGATTTAAAATATTGCATATTTGTAAAATTAAATTGCATTTCGATCAATATCAAACTGAAAAACTGTCAATGTAACACGATTAGGAGAACAGTTTTTATGTATTACTGTTTCAATATTTGCGCCGTTTATTTTGAAAGTGGCCTAACTCGATTCGTCAATTTTTTCCGGTTACCATGGTTACATGTACAACTTCTTGTTATTTATCAGTAAAGCATTTAAGGTTGCTTATATTCCAAGCAAACGCGATAATTCTTGACACATAAGTTTTCAGAGTTAGTTCAATAATTGAACCGTGTGGTTTGAAAGTAGCCTAACTCCATTTATACTTAAATCAAGATACTATAGATAATGTCTGAAGGCAGTGATGAAGGCAATTTTAATTAATTAGTATTTAACAAGTTAACTTCAGTCTTTGGACAATTGCGTTAGTTGAATAACCAGTACGTTTAATTAAAATAACACTTAAAATTTAATATTAAATTTTAGAAATTATTTCACCCATGGGGAAGAACAGAACAAGACCATTTAGTTCAGGTTGTGAAGAAGAAATAGTAACTAATGATTTAAAAGAAAAATCGAAAAAGAAACAGAATAATAGAACAATATTTGTCTTCCGAACTTTTTTTTTATTTTTGTCCAAACTTCGGAAAATAATGTGAAAATCATAGATAGCAAATTTTTTAATATCAGGACATTAGTTTTTACCAAATGATAGAGGTTTTGGCGTGGTAGAAATGTCATTAAAAAAAAAAAATTTACTGTTCGTTCTCCAAGATTATGACAAGATTAGTAAAAAGTGTCGGAAAGGTGATAACTTTATTGTAAATGAAATTAGACAAGAAGATTTTGTATCGACAAAATTATTAGAAGAGGCAATTTTTAAAAGGGTAAATAATTCTGATGGAGAATCAATAAACTGGTTAAAAATATGTTGTTCTATAAGAATATGTTCTTCTATAAGACATCAATGAATGAGAATGAAAATTTTAAAGTCCTGGATTTATTTTTTTTTTTACGATTATTATATTATAATATAAAGTCCTGGATTTATTACCACGTCGTGGTAGACCAAGCAAGTTCGAAAATATTGTATTAACACCACTGTACAAAAATATCAGACAAATTACAACAGCAAAATTCAAGGACATAATTGACCTATTACGATATGTATATACCACCGGAAAATCATGATTTTTTCAAATCCCTTTCACGCACACAAAATGTAGATGAGTAGTAAATTTTTTTTCAGTTTGAAGCATCTCAAAATTATGTTGAATGGACTTGGGCACCTTCAAATTTTATAATGAATCTGGATATTAATTTTGAAAGTGGCCTAACTCCATCCTTGATAAGAAAACGCATATTATTCACTTAATAATTGCCACTATTTTAATAGGAACTATAAATTTAACACCCGTGGATACACTTAAGCAGTATGACTCATTAGTATCCTATACGTATATTTTTAAATTCAATGAAACGCAAACCCTTAAATATCTCGATTTGATGAGAAATGGAGTTAGGCCACTTTCAAAATAAACGGCTCCTTTGTCTCCTGGAATACCATTTGCTATTTTATTATTTACTAAATATTTTACTATTTTATTATTTACTAAATATTTTACTATTTTATTATTTACTAAATATTTTACTATTTTATTATTTAGTAAATATTTTACTATTTGCTCGCTATTTCATCAAGCTTATTATTTACTAAATATTTTGCTATTTTATTATTTACTAAATATTTTACTATTTTATTATTTACTAAATATTTTACTATTTTATTATTTACTAAATATTTTACTATTTTATTATCTACTAAATATTTTACTATTTTATTATTTACTAAATATTTTACTATTTTATTATTTACTAAATATTTTACTATTTTATTATTTACTAAATATTTTAATATTTTATTATTTACTAAATATTTTACTATTTTATTATTTAGTAAAT
>NW_027585627.1:0-1666 GCF_028453695.1 Augochlora pura
TCCGCGTCTAATCGCGTCGCTGGTAGCACCAAGAAAAACTCCAGACGCGGATACATGGCAGCCAGCTGATGCGAAAGCGGCCGTTACAGCCGACGTTTCTATGTTTGTAATGACTCGTCCTCACGAGTACGCGACGCGACGCAGCTATTACCGGCATTTTTGTCCGTTTCTAGCGGCGAGCTGACTCCCCTGTGGTCGCGTAGCAGTATGTGTTACACGTTCCTTTCCTTTGTCCTTGCTCACGAACTCGGCATTTCTCTCACGTTCCGGTAATTCAAGCCACCAGGAAGCTTGTCCGTATTTGGACGAATATTAAAGATGCGCGCCGAGCCACCGAAACTTCTTCCAAATCTTCCAAATCATCTGGCGAATTTCGGCTAAATTACTGCAGGTTGCCGACCGCAGGCCGCCGTAACTGCGGTCGGCTCAAAGAACCTCAATCTCGAACCACGAAGGTCCATTCAGTGGAATCACCGACGATCCGCGTCTCGAAATGTATAATTTGATAGCGCGAATCTTTTCCTGCAGCTTTTTCACCGTCACGCGGAATTAAAAGCAATTCTCTCGCGTGCAAAAGACGACCATTGTTCGCGCAAACCGGCGACGCGGTTTCGGAAGAGCGCGCAGTTGGAGGAAGACAATGATTAAATGGAATCCCCCGGCGGGGTTTCCAGGAAGCCCAAGTCTTCTCGCAGCTTGATTGTGATTGCGCTGTTAGTTCTGCGTCGGCACGTGAGAAGTGGATTCGCCTCTGGCATATCTTTTTCACGGTTTTCAAGCAATCATCCGTGTCATTCAGTCACGCAGTCTGCACTTTGCCGCGATTAAAGGGGGAAACCGTATTTCCTCGCGGAAGTGAAGTCGCGGAAAGTAGACGGTTCTGTTCCATCAACTGGTTCCCCTCTCGCCCAACTGGCACAGTAGATTTTACAGTCCGCAAGCCGGCTCTCGTTGCCACGGGCGCCGTGAATTCATCTCGCGATTCGGAATCATTCGATAACGTCGGCGCAACTGTCTGCTTGCGGCTTGCGTGGGGCCAGCTGATACCGCGAATCGTTTTCTGAACCTACAGACTCATTCCAGACGTGCCAAATTCGTTTCGCAAGCGGTCAACGACGCATGACGGAACTCTCAGCAAACGGGATTCGTTTTGCTCGAACGGCCGTGCCGGTGCCGTGACTCGCGGTAATCTGCCGGGGATCGAATACTCTCGCGGCGAGGAGCGCTCGCGTGATATTTGCCCGCAGCGAAGCGTGCGGACACGGCCGAAGCGCGGTGAACTTCCTGCATCCGAGGTATTTCGCGCGCGAAGGTCTCCCGCTCGCTAGGCGATCACTACATATCTCGGGTGGCATAGGTCCAACGTTGTCGTGAGTTCAACGCCGGGTAATGCAACTCCCTTTAATTCCGACGTGCTCGAATCTGGTCGACTTCAAGAAATGCGTTCGAATGTGGGTAATCTTGGATGATGGAAAAATATTTGGTTTGATAGTTTGAACGTCGAGTTTGTGCGCATCTTTTGGAGCTGATTCTGCTGTTGTGAGAGTATTGGTAGAATTGATTGTACAAAGAAAGTGACGAAGAAAGTAAGGGTAATCTAGTTGGACTTATGTTTAGCTTCAAACGTAGTCAAACTTTGTGTATATGAAGGAATGCATTGAATAAT
>NW_027585628.1:0-1665 GCF_028453695.1 Augochlora pura
TTTCTTCCACACTTTTTAATATGTGTAGATTGAATATAGTAACTCATAAGTTTAGTTAATAGTAATGGTTTACTACGAAAAATTCACAAAGTTGCGCTATTTAGACTCTTACAGTGTCTAACCCATACATAATGACAAAGACATATACAAGAAACAAGTGAATGAATTATATTAAAAAATTTCATATAGCCTCTCCAATAAACATATTTTAACTATCCTAAACAACATACTATCCTAAACATTTTGCACGCCGTTTATCCAAGAAAAATTCTGAAAGATTCACTTTTCAGGCACTTAAAACGTGTCCCCCGTAGTACGCAGACTTTGACAAAGAACATGCGAGGAAGGGAAGGCGGAATCGTGCTAAAATTTTTTATGCACACTCTCGGACATGTGTACGTTAACGACGCTAAGCGATAAATTCATTAACGCGTACAGCTTGTCCAGAATAAATTGCCGAATATTCGCGGTTTCGCGATCAGGTGCGAAGCGAGCGCGTCGAGAGCTGCGCGTACCTGCGCGATCGTGAATCGTCCGCCGCGTCACGTGCACGCGCGTTTATAAATAGGCAAGGTCTCGGGGCCCACGCTAAGCTAACGGGTGAATAGGGCTTGTAACGCGCGTGGAACGTCTCCTCACCCGCTGAGATATTTCCCTCGGACTCCGAGGGCTCCCACGAGATCGAGAGATCCGAGCAGCAACATGTGCTACCAACCTCCTCTGGGAACGGTTCCAGCAACGCTTGGAACCGCTAGTTACGGTCGCGCGACGGAAATACTACTCGCAGCCGGTGGAAATCTCGAACTCGAGGAGAACGCGAGCCAGTAAAATGCTCGACTGACGCGATTTTTCACGTTGTCCGGTCGGACGGCTGTGTTTCAGGGGAGAATACGAGCTGTTGTTCTGCAAAAAATGCTGAAGCAACTATTTGACAAACTTTTTTGACGGAGTGCAGGTTGCAGCAGAAATTCCACGAAGTTTTATACAGTTGTATCGAGTTTTATGAAACTGTACCATGTACGAGATCACAGAAAAATTATACGTGGCCGTAAATAGTTCTTTGACACTGTGCAAAATTGTATACAGTTGTACGAAATTGTAAGGGACTGTACAGAGCTTCACGAGGTTTATGAAGATGGACGAAATCGTAAAAAGTTACACCAAATTATATGAAGTTATACCAGGTTTCAAAAAGTTACATGAAAATGTTAATAGTTGTATAATACTGTACAAGATTGTACAAAGTCATAAAAATGTATACGAAGTTTTTCAAAATCTCACGAAGTTTTACGAGGTTTTACGAAACCGTAAGAAATTACACCAAGTTTCAAACAGTTGCATAAAATTCTAAGACGTTGTATAAAATTGTACAAAATCGTAAGAAGCTGTAGAATATTGTATGGAAGTGTACACAGTTGTAGTAAATTATACAAAGTTGTAAGAAGAAAGTTGCACAAAGTTGTATTAGACTGCACGAAGTTGTAAAATGTTGCACCGAATTGTACGAAATCGCAAGAAGTTGCATAAAGTGTCAACAACTTGTAACGAATTTGTTCACAGTATTACGGAATTGTAAAAAGTTGTAGCAACTTGCAGGAAGTTGTAAAAAGTTGCACGATGTTGCATCAAGTTGTATAAAAGTTTACAAAGTTGTATCGAGAATCT
>NW_027585629.1:0-1665 GCF_028453695.1 Augochlora pura
TACTCTTGATATTAGATCAGACAGACATTTTTTTTAATAACAATAACACGATTTTTATTACAACACAGTCTTGAACAAAGACGTTGATGTAAAATTTTCTGGTAAGAATATTTTTATAGTATCGGCAATTGTGAAAGGAACAGTCGTTTCGAAACACTTTTGGTTCGGCAATTCAAATACTTTTAATAGTTTAATGATTCAAATAGTGTGTCAATTTCGTGTGCATAAAAGTGCACTTTGTTGTGCACAGAATGGAAATATTATAATCTAGAAATTTGATTTCAATTTTATTTCAATTTTATTTCGGTTTTATTTCAATTTTATTTCAATTTCATTTCAATTTTATTTCGATTTTATTTCGACTTTATTTCAATTTCATTTCAATTTTATTTCGATTTTATTTCGATTTTATTTCAATTTTATTTCAATTCATTTCAATTTTATTTCATTTGAAATAGCTTCGAGTGCAAAGGGTTAACTCCACGCGTCTCAATAATAAAACAACGCTCGATTCTCATGAATATAACAGTATAATAAAGTCACAATTTTACGATGATTAGTATACGTATGTGAAATGATTCGGCGGAAACGTAAATTGTAATATCTCAGCGACGTTTACCGCGGCATTTGCATTTTCTTCGAGCATTAAAGAATTAGAAAAGTTCGCGAAGAGCTTTCAGGTGCGAAGGGAAGGCAAGCCATAAATTCGGCGGCGAGCACTCGCGAAGCATTTTCGTTTTAATCTCGACCGTCTAAACTCTCGGAAAGATATCAAATTAATCATTCACGCATCGCCGCGATAAATACGCTCGACAGGGAAATTAAAGGCGTCGTCCATTTTTGGCCGAGCAATTGTTTTCAAGCAATTTTAAGCACGGATTTGTTAGCGAATAAAGTTTTCTTATAAACGAATTACCATTTTTCTTAATATATATATTTTCTTGCTATAATAATATTGTATAGTAATATTAGCTAAATAAATATTCTTTTCATAGTTCCATTGTACATGTGCACTTTCACTTTAATTATTTACTTTAATAACTAATAAAACAATTGTCGAAAATCAGGCTTGCTTGTTATATTTGATTGTAAAAATACAGTTATCGTATACTTTACAAATATTGTCAAATTAACCAATATTCATCCGAATATATTCTACTGTTAATTAACAATAAAATAAAGCACGAAACATTCTCGAATGCCACTATAAAATGGCATCTAGCGAGGTTAATCTTTGAACAATCGTATCTCAGTAAAAAACGATCAGAAAATGACGAATCTTCTTTTAAATTGCAGCTTGAAATCTCTGCTTTACAACACCGTATCCCGATTTTCAACGTCGCGCATCCTCGTCGCTGTAGTTTCCCAAAATTGAGGGCCTGCTCGTGAAAATTTAACGCCTCGCACGCGGCGGCACATTTGTCACGCGAAGTGTCGTAACTGTGGGAGAAAAAAAAATTCTCCGCAGCTTTACACGGCCCTCGAATTAAAGAGGAGAGCGCGAACTTTACGATCTTTAGAACGGCGTGTACGGGAAAAAAATTTTTGTAAAAAGATTTCCGTACAGATTCTTAGAGGGTGCGAAACTTTTCACTTTATCTCGAACGTATGTACGAACTTAAATATTAATATAGATTAAATAATAACATAGATTAAATAATAACA
>NW_027585630.1:0-1665 GCF_028453695.1 Augochlora pura
TAAAGGCATTACCTTAATACTGTGTTTTAAATGATAGAGGAACGAAATAAGGTGCAGCGGAATCGTTGATCATTTTTCCAGAATAATACGATCCGATCGCAGTCGAGACGGGTACAATTATAAACAGGAAAAAAATCAGGCGAAAGTTCGGGCACACCCATTCTAGTTTCGCTTCGCCCGCGCGGCTCGTTAACTATGCGAATTCGCGATTTTCTGCTCGTTAAGTAAACAGGAGTATTCGACCAGTCAGTCGAACCCGGTATTACCTTAGAGGTACGCGCGGATTGCATGGAAACACGCATTCACGTGAATGCACATCGTGATAACAAACCGGCCGCGTTGTAATTATCTGTTTGACCAATTAATATCATCCGACCGTTCCACGATTCCTACCTAGTGTATTTAAATCTTCTCGTCTGAAATACGGCCGTGTCTTACGGTGATCACTGAAATATGCAACGCGTTACCCGAATGTAATGTTAAATTTCATCATTAATTATCGTACGGTAATTAGATGGGGTATGAATTGCGGTAATAAATGTCTTCCTCGGTCGATGTAATAATAATTTTTCAAACATAAAAAGGAGACTGTTGCGTGATTTATTGAAATTAAAACATATATACAATACTAAACTATAGTACTACGGTACTATAGTACTAGATATATAGTACTTTCAATAGTATTTGTTAAATATAGATAAATTTGACAGCGGTGAAATTATTTAAAAACTATAGCAACACAACGTATTTAATTAACCCCATTTGCTCATATAATACTTGTATCGTTAACAATTTATTTAATATAAATTTTGCTAATTTGCATATTTTTTGAAAAACGTTATAGCAATTTTTAGCGACGCCTCGCAATCATCGCTCGACCGTAAAGGCTCAATAACTGTTATTTCTCCCTGGTTACGTTCTCACGTGGTACCCGTATCCTTCGGTTCCACCGTTGGTTATGAAACGACCAGTATTCATATTTGCTGACGTAATTTCTCGTGCCGGATGATCCCGCACATGCCCGCGTAAATCGTGTTATCGCGTCGACGCTAAGGCATCCGAGTTCCCCGACTGTGTATTCCATTCCGTTGTTCATCCACGTAAGACTCGGGGCTCACGTTCCATAGAAGAAATACATTTTCATCCCCCGCGCTGGCATATCGTTTCCCCGAGGAAACATTCGGGACGGTTCCTTTTCGAGCACTGCACGCGAAACATCAGTTTCTCGACGGTGTCGAGAGTAAACCACTTCCCACGCAGCTTTCATCACTGTTATGATAAGGTTCCAGCCAGCCAATTATGCGCATTTCATTGAAAACAGATGCGCATTCTACTGGATAGAACGTCGTTTCAATTAACACCTTCCTTCGTCATTTGTTCGATGACTGAGCTGGTATAGCTTTGTTTGTTGTTAACGAAGCTTTGTTTGTTGTTAACGCTCTCGGTGTGTGAAAGGGAAGCGTAAGCATCGAGTACTTAGGATCGTTGAATTACGCGTGCAAGATCTTCATCGCGAAATTAACTTAAATTGCATATAAATAGTGCAAATAGTTTAGCAAAAGACAGAATAAATAAAAGTTTTATTTGGTTCCTTGAGGAATTTTTTTAGAACAATATAAATCTTTCAGGACGATTTCTGCTATTTCTTCGAACACTATAATATAC
>NW_027585631.1:0-1665 GCF_028453695.1 Augochlora pura
ATACCTTGACTTCAAAAATAAAGACAGTATTCATTTTCATCTCAAGCAAGTCGTTACTCTGTCCGATCCCTGATCCAACTTCGTACGGGTTAGCCATAAGTCGCGCCTAAGAAAAGTAATATTACGAAGTACGACACAATTGTTCTAATCTACGGATAGACCAATTGTCCGTACGGTTACTATCATCGATATAGTATTTTGTTTAAACAATAAGACTATACTATAGTCTCTCCCTCGCTACGGTTAGGGCGAGTCAGTTGGACCATATCCTATTTGTCCGGTTCGCAGTCCCGTGACAGTACCGGGCGGACAAAACTGGGCCGTACCTTGGCTTCTGACTTATTAATCGCAGTTTAATTGCTCTCTGACTCTGATGCAGCAACGGTGCTGATCGAGTCGAGCGTGTAAGTTATTTGTAACTTAATCAACGGAATATTTTATTTATACCATAAATTCCTCTGCGATAGAATATTGTGGGTGCACCGGTCCTTTCGACGCGTGACACCGCACAACAGACTTTGTAGAATAAAACCGACTAGTTTTAATTAGAGATTGAACATTCAACTCTTCCGTTGAATGTCGAATCTGACTATGTAATTGAACTGTACGTTCCGATAGTTGCAACTAGACTATTTTGCTTTTGGGTTTTCGCGGAGGCGAACGGCCGTTATCTTCGGTCGTCTTCGCGTACCCTCGGCAAGGTTCGGCGGATTATCCTCGCCGCGTTCCAACTACCGTTCTTTTCTCTCTCTCTCAACTCCGTTTTTTGATTAAAGCAAATTCGGACGTGCCGTAGAACTTGCCTTTGTCTGTTGCAAAGTGTCCCCTGTTTATACCAACGGCTTTATCATCGAAGTTTTTCTGGGCCCAAAAGTCACCGTATCGGGGACACATCGATAGCGGTGACCGAGCCCGGTAAATATACTTAGAAAAACTTCGGCTTTTTTAATTTAGATTCTTATTTTTAGATTCCGCGTTTCTGCTAATATCATATCGAAATTAACGCGTTTTATTCGATATTTAAACAACTCGAAAGAATGACATTCGACCCAGGGCCATTGTTTGACTTTCATAAAAACGGCCCGCCAAGTCCACCTTAGGTATAATTTTTCTGGTTTCTCTACGTATCCGTTCTATTGTGAATCCGTTTAAAGTATTGTTGGGAGTTTCGTAGGGTGCTCGCGTCATTTTATTTATAATAACGCGGTACTAAATTATATAACAACAACTCTATGATAATTCAGTAACGATGTGTTGATCGCTTGGCAGTTCGATCACTTCTGTCTTCTCCGTCGGCGCAACAGTTCCGTGACAACCCCTATCTTCAGCTATTTCTTTGAGGGGTGTCTACAGCAGGGCATTAACACATTACAGCGATTTGATATAGACAATTCGCCGTAACAGTATCAATGTTTTATCGTGATTTTCTACTTAGCTGTTAATGGAGTACTCTGTACAAACGGAGAAACTACTTTTGATTTCAGTACTTTCCTCGAAATCAAATCACACATAAAGTGGATAACTACTTCTGATTTTAATACCTTCTTCGAATGAAATTAAATGGTAAACAATATTTTGGAGTTTTATTATTTCGTTCCGAAGTTTAACATTGTACTTACTTTTGTGCATTAATATAACGTTTTTTGTATTTGAAACCATTTTGTG
>NW_027585632.1:0-1665 GCF_028453695.1 Augochlora pura
TATTGGCAATTGAACGCGTGCATAATTACGTAACTCTAGTTTTTAAGATTTTTTGTATAATCTTTTTGTATAACAGTAAGAGCAATATTTATGATATCATCGAAAGAACATAGACAATTTAAAAAAATATTATAATCGACAGTAGTCTTATGAAATGATATAACTTTTTTAAAACTGGTCTATATGGTTTGATCTTCTTTTTAATATTAGAGGAACCAATTCAATCTACAATGACCGAAATACTTTGTTTTTTAAATTGTACTATTACTTGGAATAGAAAAATTTAACCGTCGTCTTTTTACTTTTTATCTGAGCTTATAATGAAAACTTAAGAAATACATTTGCTATTCCTTGGTAACTTATACGCGTGCTGAAAATGTCATCGGAACGCTTGTTTCAATTATAAATGGGTTAATATGTTGATCAATGAACAGGGAGAGGCGCCCAGTTATTTATTCCGCGCCGGGTATTAATTACATTACGAAACTTAGCGGTTTAATAACTTGCGTTCTAGTGTCGTCCGGGAAAATTACGTCGCTCGTCACGCGGCACGTAGGATCGTGATTGAAAAATACCCGCTGGATCGCAAACGTTAAATATGTATTTACAGATCCCCCCCCCCCCCATGCGCCGCGTCGCTGTTTAACATCAAATACGATGCCGCGTGTCGCGATGCGTTCGCTAGTTAAACAATAACCCGTTCATCGACGGTGTGCAAAGTGATCTCAGCACGCACCGTGGAATTACGTTTATTCGTTCGCGGGGATATAAAAAGCTCTGCAAACCAGAGATAAAAACATAAATTAAATGGAAGGTATTAAGCGTTTAACTGAATTATGCGGATCGCTCGTAGATATCGGAGAGATAAAATTTATACAATATTATTTATACCGGAGTGTCCTTTCCCCTTAAAATTTTATCATATTTTTCCGCGGTTATAAAATACAGTTATAAAAATCAGCAATGAAATAATATTTCGATATTAAAATTCAAATCACATTTCCGTCAACTGCGTGGCGAAAATTGAAAACAGAATTTTTTCACATATAAATTAAACGGATTCGACACAGCTCTATGTTTGCAATAAATATCTATCGTAAAGTTATTAAAGACAAGGAACACTGAATATATTGTACAGAATTGATCAACCTAAAAAATTTAAAATTGGTACGTGATATATACATATACGTGACATATTATACAGATATATATCTGCAACTATTTCCCAGAGAACCGAAATACCTAACAGAACTGTTCAGGACTGGAGTACTGGGCCGCACGGGGTCTCGAAAAATTGATATGCGTGGGCGTGGTATCGGAACGCGATCCGTAGGAAGGTAAAATCAATTCCTCGATACAAATCCATTACAGACTCAATCAAGACAGTTTCAAGCTTGATTCGTCTCGATTCAGAGGCAAGATCCGTGGGGAGGGCGCGCAACAGTTCCTTCTTTTTCCCGGAGCGTGTAACGCTCCTCATAATAATTTATTTCCGTCTGCGGAAACCTGGGGTAAACAGGGATACCCCCGGTGATCGATCGGCACCCGTCAATGTAATTGCTTACACGGTGCCGGTTACGTAAAGCTTGTCGGTCGGAATCGGAATGCTCAGAAATAGACGTCGAAAATGTAAACGGCCCGGAATTCGATTTTCCCGTGGCGGTT
>NW_027585633.1:0-1664 GCF_028453695.1 Augochlora pura
GTTACGCCGTACGTAGCGATACGCGTGCCGTTCGCTGCGAAAAGTTCCCGATCGTCTTTCGGCACTTGTGCACTGATGCGCGATCGCGGGAACACGCACACGTCCGCACCCGTGTCGACCAAAAACTTTATCTTTGTCTTTCGGTCCGTCACGAAAATGCGGCCAGAAGAGGAACCGTCGAAATTTGCCGCGTCTACGTTCGACGGTTTTCTTCGTTTCCCGACCCCCACGAACACTCTCCCTTGCATTTCATAGCTTTCTCACCCCAGGCGAAATGGTACCAGCATAAACCGCCGGCTGATGGCGACCGTTGTCGCCTTCTCTCGCTGTCCTCGCGGGTGGAGCCGTGGGATGAGGCCCGGGAACTCGGTCTAGAATTCCGTCGTCGACTATGGGATCCCCGAACGACTGCGTTCAGCTGCAATCGCAACTGCCGTAATTCCTCACGAAGAGTTACAACTTCGCACGAAACAGGCGTCGGTGACCTGTCAACCCGTGCGATTCGTTCACGGTTGCCAGGGATGTCGTGGATACGATCTGCGACCTCGGCAAGCTTCGCTCCCTCCTTGATCGCAGTGGCGGCCAGTATTTTTCCTGCGTTCTTGTGGGAAGGCGGTTCTTCCACATCTTCGAAAGGAATTCCTCGGTCACCGAAGGGCCTGCCAACTTCCGCAGGTGACGCCAAAATTGCGTCGGCGTGCGGTCGCCGATTTCTTCGGTTTCCAACAACTTCCTTATGCGGGTAGAGTCCGAGTCGGTCAGGCTCTTTATCAGTTCCGCCTTCAGGGTTTCATACTTGTTCCCTTCCGGCGGATTTATGATTGTGTCCTCGACCTCCTCGATGAGTCGACCATCCAACTGCGCCACAGTCAGGTCATACTTCGCCTGGTCCTCGACGATATGTCCCACGGCGAACTGCGCTTCCAGGTATTTGAACCACATCGCCGGTTTCTGTGGCCAAAAATCCGGTATATTCATCGTCGTCGAGACGCGTGATATCTTGTCTCTGTATCGGTTGACGACGACTCCATCAGTAACTACACGCACTATATCTTCTTATTTCCCTACTTATGACGAAAATCACGTCGGGGTCACCAATTTGTAGGGTGTACGTCGAGAAGAATAAAGGTATTTTATTTAATACACACAAAGTGTTATGTGTAAAATGTGATAATGTATTACTGATGGCTCGGGAGTACAATGCTTCGCGCAGTGGTGGATGCGACCGCTCGCCTTGATCGTTCGTGCTAAACTCCTCGTCTTAGGAGCAAATCGATCCAGCTTCGATGGTTAAACAAATGACACGCATTGACCGTTGGAAACGGCAACGCAGTGCCGCTGGACAGGAGGTGCGAGGGGCAACGCGGGCCAGCATGCCAACGGTCCGAGAACATCGCAGACCCGAAATATAAAGTGTATACAATGTCTCACTATAGTGAACACAAAGTATTACCATGTCTCACTACAGTGAGCACCGCGACGATAACGGTCCGCTACACCTTCATAGAGAACATCGTATTGTTCGAATTTACATGTGGATTCTGGAAATGGTTTCCAGAAGGTGTATCCGTCGTTGTTTCCGATGCAAGTCTCATCTTGAAAGTTGCAGACAGTTCTTGATTTAAGAAGTATTTTATTAGCACTTAGTTTTACTGGTACTATAG
>NW_027585634.1:0-1664 GCF_028453695.1 Augochlora pura
TATATGATATTTGATACATTATATTTAATATATGATATTTGATACATTATATTTAATATATTATATTTAAAATATGATATTTGATACATTATATTTAATATATGATATTTAATATATGATGTTTAATACATGATACTTGACACATGATATGATATTTAAAATATTTCTAATATCTAATATTGAATTACTATCACACTAATAATTGTGTTAGTAGTTATGTTCTGGAAATAGTAATTACGTTAAAATAAAATTAAATGATTAATTTCTGATATTATTATCATCGCGAATATTTTATTTATATCACTGTAATTATATTTGTTACGTATCTATTACATATTTAATTATATATACTTATATAATCACATACGTATATAAATATATACTTATATAATTATACCAGGTCATATATTGCATTTATATACTTATATACAATAATATCAATCTGCCTAATTAATTATAAAAATAGCAACATAATTTGCAAGATCCTATATTATACAAATTCAACGAAGGATTCGATTGCAGTCAATGAATAAATAATTAAACACCGCATCGTGTCTCCTGCTTGGAAACGAATAAACCAGGCCGACATTTTTATTGTTCCGGCACTGTATCGAGTGACGATCAGTGGATTTTTGTTTAGGAGCCCACCCGCTGCTTTGTTAAGCTCGTGTAACCGACACGATATTGCGCAATTGTATCCGGAAAACGTTCCAATATTTCAGTTATCGCCGAGTTTTTATTGACATTGCTCCGCCGCGGAAACGATCGATAATAAAACCACCCCCTTTACGCGGTCCATAACGCATCGCGGCGGTATTAAGATTCCGGAGCGGGCTCTGAAACCATAGAAATGAAGGTATAATTTATTAAACAGGGAAAACGAAGCTGTTCATTAAATAATAAAAATGCAGATGAAAATAAATTAATTTCGTCGATATTTCAATTTAATTTCGAAGATTTAATTTGTCGCTTGAACAACGTCGTGCAAGGTTCTTTTAACCCTTTATATGTTAGTATATTTACTCTTGATCAACGAAGCTATTTATTTATAATTTTTATATTTATATAAAATTGAAACGGAGCCGCGAATTTCATTTTCGCTGAGGAAAGAAGATGCTGCAACCTCGTCAAGGAATAAACGTTATTAAACGCATATAAAATTTATTATTTTAGCAATCCGAACTTTATGGTATATATATTGCAAATAGGCTTAAAAAAGGAATTAACAAATTTTATTCTTCCTTCTCAATTTTCCATATCACATATTACTCTTCGTTCGACAAAAACAAATTGCAACCAACCAGCACAAGGTCCATCTATAAACTTAATGCGACCGTAAAGGGTTAAACGTTCGCCCTAAAAACCCGGAAAGCCAGAGATAATCGTCGCTAACGGTAATAAACCGTTCGCATTGAACGTTATTATATCGTGTAATGCTATCGAGCCGTGGGGGAGGAGGGGGAGAGTGGGTCGTAGTCACGCGAGAACAGCGGATAATTGTCAACAACGGTGAAACAAATTGATTTCATAAATTACCTTGATTGTCTACAGTTCAAACATTACGTCGAACAACCGGTGGCATCGTTCACGCGCGATTTCCCCTCCTCCCCCCTCCACCCCCACGTCGAATCAATAAATTCTATTCACCGTCGCGGCCTGTATCA